>NW_027454156.1:0-98596 GCF_040206685.1 Ascaphus truei | reverse complement strand
ATCGCCCGGTCTGTGTAATAACATCCCCCCTGTATCGCCCGGTCTGTGTAATAACATCACCCCCCCCTGTATCGCCCGGTCTGTGTAATAACATCCCCCCCCCCTGTATCGCCCCGGTCTGTGTAATAACATCCCCCCCCCCTGTATCGCCCGGTCTGTGTAATAACATCCCCCCCTCCCCTGTATCGCCCGGTCTGTGTAATAACATCCCCCCTGTATCGCCCGGGTCTGTGTAATAACCCCCCCCCTGTATCGCCCGGTCTGTGTAATAACATCCCCCCCCTCGGAACTGTATCGCCCGGTCTGTGTAATAACATCCCCCCCCTGTATCGCCCGGTCTGTGTAATAACATCCCCCCCCCTGTATCGCCCGGTCTGTGTAATAACATCCCCCCCTGTATCGCCCGGTCTGTGTAATAACATCCCCCCCCTCCTGTATCGCCCGGTCTGTGTAATAACATCCCCCCTCCTGTATCGCCCGGTCTGTGTAATAACATCCCCCCTGTATCGCCCGGTCTGTGTAATAACATCCCCCCTGTATCGCCCGGTCTGTGTAATAACATCCCCCCCCTGTATCGCCGGTCTGTGTAATAACATCCCCCCTGGCCCGGTCTGTAATCGCCCGTGTCGGTTGTAATAACATCCCCCCTTGTATCGCCCGGATCCTGGTGTAATAACATCCCCCCCTGTATCGCCCGGTCTGTGTAATAACATCCCCCCCCTGTATCGCCCGGTCTGTGTAATAACATCCCCCCCTGTATCGCCCGGTCTGTGTAATAACATCCCCCCCCTGTATCGCCCGGTCTGTGTAATAACATCCCCCCCCTGTATCGCCCGGTCTGTGTAATAACCATCCCCCCCCCTGTATCGCCCGGTCTGTGTAATAACATCCCCCCCCTGTATCGCCCGGTCTGTGTAATAACATCCCTCCTGTATCGCCCGGTCTGTGTAATAACATCCCCCCCTGTATCGCCCGGTCTGTGTAATAACATCCCCCCTGTATCGCCCGGTCTGTGTAATAACATCCCCCCTGTAATCGCCCGGTCTGTGTAATAACATCCCCCCCTGTATCGCCCGGTCTGTGTAATAACATCCCCCCCCTTGTATCGCCCGGTCTGTGTAATAACATCCCCCCCCCTGTATCGCCCGGTCTGTGTAATAACATCCCCCCCTGTATCGCCCGGCGGTCTGTGTAATAACATCCCCCCCCTGTATCGCCCGGTCTGTGTAATAACATCCCCCCCTGTATCGCCCGGTCTGTGTAATAACATCCCCCCTGTATCGCCCGGTCTGTGTAATAACATCCCCCCCCCTGTATCGCCCGGTCTGTGTAATAACATCCCCCCTGTATCGCCGGTCTGTGTAATAACATCCCCCCCTGTATCGCCCGGTCTGTGTAATAACATCCCTCCTGTATCGCCCGGTCTGTGTAATAACATCCCCCCCTTGTATCGCCCGGTCTGTGTAATAACATCCCCCCTGTATCGCCCGGTCTGTGTAATAACATCCCCCCCCCCTGTATCGCCCGGTCTGTGTAATAACATCCCCCCTGTATCGCCCGGTCTGTGTAATAACATCCCCCCTTGTATCGCCCGGTCTGTGTAATAACATCCCCCCTGTATCGCCCTGTCTGTGTAATAACATCCCCCCTGTATCGCCCGGTCTGTGTAATAACATCCCCCCCCCCCTGTATCGCCCGGTCTGTGTAATAACATCCCCCCTGTATCGCCCGGTCTGTGTAATAACATCCCCCCCTGTATCGCCCGGTCTGTGTAATAACATCCCCCCCCCCCTGTATCGCCCGGTCTGTGTAATAACATCCCCCCCCCTTGTATCGCCCGGGTCTGTGTAATAACATCCCCCCCTCCTGTATCGCCCGGTCTGTGTAATAACATCCCCCCCTGTATCGCCCGGTCTGTGTAATAACATCCCCCCCCCCTGTATCGCCCGGTCTGTGTAATAACATCCCCCCCTGTATCGCCCGGTCTGTGTAATAACATCCCCCCTCCTGTATCGCCCGGTCTGTGTAATAACATCCCCCCCCTGTATCGCCCGGTCTGTGTAATAACATCCCCCCTGTATCGCCCGGTCTGTGTAATAACATCCCCCCTTGTATCGCCCGGTCTGTGTAATAACATCCCCCCCTGTATCGCCCGGTCTGTGTAATAACATCCCCCCCTGTATCGCCCGGTCTGTGTAATAACATCCCCCCTCCTGTATCGCCCGGTCTGTGTAATAACATCCCCCCTGTATCGCCCGGTCTGTGTAATAACATCCCCCCCCCCTGTATCGCCCGGTCTGTGTAATAACATCCCCCCCCTGTATCGCCCGGTCTGTGTAATAACATCCCCCCTGTATCGCCCGGTCTGTGTAATAACATCCCCCCTGTATCGCCCGGTCTGTGTAATAACATCCCCCCCCTGTATCGCCCAGTCTGTGTAATAACATCCCCCCTGTATCGCCCGGTCTGTGTAATAACATCCCCCCTGTATCGCCCGGTCTGTGTAATAACATCCCCCCCCTTGTATCGCCCGGTCTGTGTAATAACATCCCCCCTGTATCGCCCGGTCTGTGTAATAACATCCCCCCTGTATCGCCCGGTCTGTGTAATAACATCCCCCCCCCCCTGTATCGCCCGGTCTGTGTAATAACATCCCCCCCCTGTATCGCCCAGTCTGTGTAATAACATCCCCCCCCTGTATCGCCCGGTCTGTGTAATAACATCCCCCCTGTATCGCCCGGTCTGTGTAATAACATCCCCCTCTGTATCGCCCGGTCTGTGTAATAACATCCCCTCCTGTATCGCCCGGTCTGTGTAATAACATCCCCTCCTGTATCGCCCGGTCTGTGTAATAACATCCCCCCCCTGTATCGCCCGGTCTGTGTAATAACATCCCCCCCTGTATCGCCCGGTCTGTGTAATAACATCCCCCTCTGTATCGCCCGGTCTGTGTAATAACATCCCCCCTCCTGTATCGCCCGGTCTGTGTAATAACATCCCCTCCTGTATCGCCCGGTCTGTGTAATAACATCCCTCCCCCCTGTATCGCCCGGTCTGTGTAATAACATCCCCCCCCCTGTATCGCCCAGTCTGTGTAATAACATCCCCCCCCCTGTATCGCCCGGTCTGTGTAATAACATCCCCTCCTGTATCGCCCGGTCTGTGTAATAACATCCCCCCCTGTATCGCCCGGTCTGTGTAATAACATCCCCCCCCCTGTATCGCCCGGTCTGTGTAATAACATCCCCCTCTGTATCGCCCGGTCTGTGTAATAACATCCCCCCCCCTGTATCGCCCGGTCTGTGTAATAACATCCCCCCCTGTATCGCCCGGTCTGTGTAATAACATCCCCCCCCTTGTATCGCCCGGTCTGTGTAATAACATCCCCTCCTGTATCGCCCGGTCTGTGTAATAACATCCCCCCCTGTATCGCCAGTCTGTGTAATAACATCCCCCCCCCCTGTATCGCCCGGTCTGTGTAATAACATCCCCCCCCCCCTGTATCGCCCGGTCTGTGTAATAACATCCCTCCTGTATCGCCCGGTCTGTGTAATAACATCCCCCCCCCCCCTGTATCGCCCGGTCTGTGTAATAACATCCCCTCCTGTATCGCCCGGTCTGTGTAATAACATCCCCTCCTGTATCGCCCGGTCTGTGTAATAACATCCCCCCCCCCCCCTGTATCGCCCGGTCTGTGTAATAACATCCCCCCCCTGTATCGCCCGGTCTGTGTAATAACATCCCCCCCTGTATCGCCCGGTCTGTGTAATAACATCCCCCCCTGTATCGCCCGGTCTGTGTAATAACATCCCCCCCTGTATCGCCCGGTCTGTGTAATAACATCCCCCCCTGTATCGCCCGGTCTGTGTAATAACATCCCCCCCCTGTATCGCCCGGTCTGTGTAATAACATCCCCCCTGTATCGCCCGGTCTGTGTAATAACATCCCCCCCTGTATCGCCCGGTCTGTGTAATAACATCCCCCCCCCCTGTATCGCCCAGTCTGTGTAATAACATCCCCCCCTGTATCGCCCGGTCTGTGTAATAACATCCCCCCTGTATCGCCCGGTCTGTGTAATAACATCCCCCCCCTTGTATCGCCCGGTCTGTGTAATAACATCCCCCTGTATCGCCCGGTCTGTGTAATAACATCCCCCCTGTATCGCCCGGTCTGTGTAATAACATCCCCCCCCCCCTGTATCGCCCGGTCTGTGTAATAACATCCCCCCCCTGTATCGCCCAGTCTGTGTAATAACATCCCCCCCCTGTATCGCCCGGTCTGTGTAATAACATCCCCCCCTGTATCGCCCGGTCTGTGTAATAACATCCCCCTCTGTATCGCCCGGTCTGTGTAATAACATCCCCTCCTGTATCGCCCGGTCTGTGTAATAACATCCCCTCCTGTATCGCCCGGTCTGTGTAATAACATCCCCCCCCTGTATCGCCCGGTCTGTGTAATAACATCCCCCCCCTGTATCGCCCGGTCTGTGTAATAACATCCCCCTCTGTATCGCCCGGTCTGTGTAATAACATCCCCTCCTGTATCGCCCGGTCTGTGTAATAACATCCCCTCCTGTATCGCCCGGTCTGTGTAATAACATCCCCCCCCCCTGTATCGCCCGGTCTGTGTAATAACATCCCCCCCCCCTGTATCGCCCAGTCTGTGTAATAACATCCCCCCCCCCTGTATCGCCCGGTCTGTGTAATAACATCCCCTCCTGTATCGCCCGGTCTGTGTAATAACATCCCCCCCTGTATCGCCCGGTCTGTGTAATAACATCCCCCCCCCTGTATCGCCCGGTCTGTGTAATAACATCCCCCTCCTGTATCGCCCGGTCTGTGTAATAACATCCCCCCCCCCTGTATCGCCCGGTCTGTGTAATAACATCCCCCCCTGTATCGCCCGGTCTGTGTAATAACATCCCCCCCCTTGTATCGCCCGGTCTGTGTAATAACATCCCCTCCTGTATCGCCCGGTCTGTGTAATAACATCCCCCCCCTGTATCGCCCAGTCTGTGTAATAACATCCCCCCCCCCTGTATCGCCCGGTCTGTGTAATAACATCCCCCCCCCCCCTGTATCGCCCGGTCTGTGTAATAACATCCCCTCCTGTATCGCCCGGTCTGTGTAATAACATCCCCCCCCCCTGTATCGCCCGGTCTGTGTAATAACATCCCCTCCTGTATCGCCCGGTCTGTGTAATAACATCCCCTCCTGTATCGCCCGGTCTGTGTAATAACATCCCCCCCCCCCCCTGTATCGCCCGGTCTGTGTAATAACATCCCCCCCCCCTGTATCGCCCGGTCTGTGTAATAACATCCCCCCCTGTATCGCCCGGTCTGTGTAATAACATCCCCCCCTGTATCGCCCGGTCTGTGTAATAACATCCCCCCCTGTATCGCCCGGTCTGTGTAATAACATCCCCCCCTGTATCGCCCGGTCTGTGTAATAACATCCCCCCCCCTGTATCGCCCGGTCTGTGTAATAACATCCCCCCTGTATCGCCCGGTCTGTGTAATAACATCCCCCCCCTGTAGCGCCCGGTCTGTGTAATAACATCCCCCCCCTGTATCGCCCGGTCTGTGTAATAACATCCCCCCCTGTATCGCCCGGTCTGTGTAATAACATCACCCCCCCCTGTATCGCCCGGTCTGTGTAATAACATCCCCCCCCCCTGTATCGCCCGGTCTGTGTAATAACATCCCCCCCCCTGTATCGCCCGGTCTGTGTAATAACATCCCCCCCCCCTGTATCGCCCGGTCTGTGTAATAACATCCCCCCTGTATCGCCTGGTCTGTGTAATAACATCCCCCCTGTATCGCCCGGTCTGTGTAATAACATCCCCCTCTGTATCGCCCGGTCTGTGTAATAACATCCCCCCCTGTATCGCCCGGTCTGTGTAATAACATCCCCCCCTGTATCACCCGGTCTGTGTAATAACATCCCCCCCTGTATCGCCCGGTCTGTGTAATAACATCCCCCCCCCCCCTGTATCGCCCGGTCTGTGTAATAACATCCCCCCCCCTGTATCGCCCGGTCTGTGTAATAACATCCCCCCTGTATCGCCCGGTCTGTGTAATAACATCCCCCCCTGTATCGCCCGGTCTGTGTAATAACATCCCCCCCCCCCTGTATCGCCCGGTCTGTGTAATAACATCCCCTCCTGTATCGCCCGGTCTGTGTAATAACATCCCCCCCCCCTGTATCGCCCGGTCTGTGTAATAACATCCCCCCCCCCTGTATCGCCCGGTCTGTGTAATAACATCCCCCCCTGCTTCGCCCGGTCTGTGTAATAACATCCCCCCCTGTATCGCCCGGTCTGTGTAATAACATCCCCCCCTGTATCGCCCGGTCTGTGTAATAACATCCCCCCCCCCTGTATCGCCCGGTCTGTGTAATAACATCCCCTCCTGTATCGCCCGGTCTGTGTAATAACATCCCCCCTGTATCGCCCGGTCTGTGTAATAACATCCCCCCCTGTATCGCCCGGTCTGTGTAATAACATCCCCCCCTGTATCGCCCGGTCTGTGTAATAACATCCCCCCCTTGTATCGCCCGGTCTGTGTAATAACATCCCCCCCCTTGTATCGCCCGGTCTGTGTAATAACATCCCCCCCTGTATCGCCCGGTCTGTGTAATAACATCCCCCCCCCCCTGTATCGCCCGGTCTGTGTAATAACATCCCCCCCCTGTATCGCCCGGTCTGTGTAATAACATCCCCCCCCCCCTGTATCGCCCGGTCTGTGTAATAACATCCCCTCCTGTATCGTCCGGTCTGTGTAATAACATCCCCCCTGTATCGCCCGGTCTGTGTAATAACATCCCCCCTGTATCGCCCGGTCTGTGTAATAACATCCCCCCCCCCTGTATCGCTCGGTCTGTGTAATAACATCCCCCCCTGTATCGCCCGGTCTGTGTAATAACATCCCCCCCCTTGTATCGCCCGGTCTGTGTAATAACATCCCCCCCCTTGTATCGCCCGGTCTGTGTAATAACATCCCCCCTGTATCGCCCGGTCTGTGTAATAACATCCCCCCCCCCTGTATCGCCCGGTCTGTGTAATAACATCCCCCCTGTATCGCCCGGTCTGTGTAATAACATCCCCCCCTGTATCGCCCGGTCTGTGTAATAACATCCCCCCTGTATCGCCCGGTCTGTGTAATAACATCCCCCCTGTATCGCCCGGTCTGTGTAATAACATCCCCCCCCCTGTATCGCCCGGTCTGTGTAATAACATCCCCCCTGTATCGCCCGGTCTGTGTAATAACATCCCCCCTGTATCGCCCGGTCTGTGTAATAACATCCCCCCTGTATCTCCCGGTCTGTGTAATAACATCCCCCCCTGTATCGCCCGGTCTGTTTAATAACATCCCCCCCCCTGTATCGCCCGGTCTGTGTATTAACATCCCCCCCCCCCTTGTATTGCCCGGTCTGTGTAATAACATCCCCCCCTCCTGTATCGCCCGGTCTGTGTAATAACATCCCCCCTGTATCGCCCGGTCTGTGTAATAACATCCCCCCCCCCCTGTATCGCCCGGTCTGTGTAATAACATCCCCTCCTGTATCGCCCGGTCTGTGTAATAACATCCCCCCCCCCTGTATCGCCCGGTCTGTGTAATAACATCCCCCCTGTATCGCCCGGTCTGTGTAATAACATCCCCCCCCCTTGTATCGCCCGGTCTGTGTAATAACATCCCCCCCTGTATCGCCCGGTCTGTGTAATAACATCCCCCCCTTGTATCGCCCGGTCTGTGTAATAACATCCCCCCCTGTATCGCCCGGTCTGTGTAATAACATCCCCCCCTGTATCGCCCGGTCTGTGTAATAACATTCCCCCCTCCTGTATCGCCCGGTCTGTGTAATAACATCCCCCCTGTATCGCCCGGTCTGTGTAATAACATCCCCCCCCCCCTGTATCGCCCGGTCTGTGTAATAACATCCCCCCTGTATCGCCCGGTCTGTGTAATAACATCCCCCCCCCTGTATCGCCCGGTCTGTGTAATAACATCCCCCCTGTATCGCCCGGTCTGTGTAATAACATCCCCCCTGTATCGCCCGGTCTGTGTAATAACATCCCCCCCCTTGTATCGCCCGGTCTGTGTAATAACATCCCCCCTGTATCGCCCGGTCTGTGTAATAACATCCCCCCTGTATCGCCCGGTCTGTGTAATAACATCCCCCCCCCCTGTATCGCCCGGTCTGTGTAATAACATCCCCCCCCTGTATCGCCCAGTCTGTGTAATAACATCCCCCCCCCCTGTATCGCCCGGTCTGTGTAATAACATCCCCTCCTGTATCGCCCGGTCTGTGTAATAACATCCCCTCCTGTATCGCCCGGTCTGTGTAATAACATCCCCCCCCCCTGTATCGCCCGGTCTGTGTAATAACATCCCCCCCCCTGTATCGCCCAGTCTGTGTAATAACATCCCCCCCCCCTGTATCGCCCGGTCTGTGTAATAACATCCCCTCCTGTATCGCCCGGTCTGTGTAATAACATCCCCCCCTGTATCGCCCGGTCTGTGTAATAACATCCCCCCCCTGTATCGCCCGGTCTGTGTAATAACATCCCCCTCTGTATCGCCCGGTCTGTGTAATAACATCCCCCCCCCCTGTATCGCCCGGTCTGTGTAATAACATCCCCCCCTGTATCGCCCGGTCTGTGTAATAACATCCCCCCCCTTGTATCGCCCGGTCTGTGTAATAACATCCCCTCCTGTATCGCCCGGTCTGTGTAATAACATCCCCCCCTGTATCGCCCAGTCTGTGTAATAACATCCCCCCCCCTGTATCGCCCGGTCTGTGTAATAACATCCCCCCTGTATCGCCCGGTCTGTGTAATAACATCCCCCTCTGTATCGCCCGGTCTGTGTAATAACATCCCCTCCTGTATCGCCCGGTCTGTGTAATAACATCCCCTCCTGTATCGCCCGGTCTGTGTAATAACATCCCCCCCCTGTATCGCCCGGTCTGTGTAATAACATCCCCCCCCCCTGTATCGCCCGGTCTGTGTAATAACATCCCCCCCCTGTATCGCCCGGTCTGTGTAATAACATCCCCCCTGTATCGCCCGGTCTGTGTAATAACATCCCCCCTGTATCGCCCGGTCTGTGTAATAACATCCCCTCCTGTATCGCCCGGTCTGTGTAATAACATCCCCTCCTGTATCGCCCGGTCTGTGTAATAACATCCCCCCCTGTATCGCCCGGTCTGTGTAATAACATCCCCTCCTGTATCGCCCGGTCTGTGTAATAACATCCCCTCTGTATCGCCCGGTCTGTGTAATAACATCCCCTCCTGTATCGCCCGGTCTGTGTAATAACATCCCCCCCTGTATCGCCCGGTCTGTGTAATAACATCCCCTCCTGTATCGCCCGGTCTGTGTAATAACATCCCCTCCTGTATCGCCCGGTCTGTGTAATAACATCCCCTCTGTATCGCCCGGTCTGTGTAATAACATCCCCCCCCTGTATCGCCCGGTCTGTGTAATAACATCCCCCTCTGTATCGCCCGGTCTGTGTAATAACATCCCCCCTGTATCGCCCGGTCTGTGTAATAACATCCCCCCTGTATCGCCCGGTCTGTGTAATAACATCCCCCCTGTATCGCCCGGTCTGTGTAATAACATCCCCTCCTGTATCGCCCGGTCTGTGTAATAACATCCCCCCTGTATCGCCCGGTCTGTGTAATAACATCCCCTCCTGTATCGCCCGGTCTGTGTAATAACATCCCCCCTGTATCGCCCGGTCTGTGTAATAACATCCCCCCCCTGTATCGCCCGGTCTGTGTAATAACATCCCCCCCCCCCTGTATCGCCCGGTCTGTGTAATAACATCCCCTCTGTATCGCCCGGTCTGTGTAATAACATCCCCCCTGTATCGCCCGGTCTGTGTAATAACATCCCCCCCCCCTGTATCGCCCGGTCTGTGTAATAACATCCCCCCTGTATCGCCCGGTCTGTGTAATAACATCCCCCCCCCTGTATCGCCCGGTCTGTGTAATAACATCCCCCCTGTATCGCCCGGTCTGTGTAATAACATCCCCCCTGTATCGCCCGGTCTGTGTAATAACATCCCCTCCTGTATCGCCCGGTCTGTGTAATAACATCCCCCCCCTGTATCGCCCGGTCTGTGTAATAACATCCCCTCCTGTATCGCCCGGTCTGTGTAATAACATCCCCCCTGTATGGCCCGGTCTGTGTAATAACATCCCCCCCTGTATCACCCGGTCTGTGTAATAACATCCCCCCCTGTATCACCCGGTCTGTGTAATAACATCCCCCCCTGTATCGCCCGGTCTGTGTAATAACATCCCCCCCCTGTATCGCCCGGTCTGTGTAATAACATCCCCCCTGTATCGCCCGGTCTGTGTAATAACATCCCCCCTGTATCGCCCGGTCTGTGTAATAACATCCCCTCCTGTATCGCCCGGTCTGTGTAATAACATCCCCCCCCTGTATCGCCCGGTCTGTGTAATAACATCCCCCCCCCCTGTATCGCCCGGTCTGTGTAATAACATCCCCCCTGTATGGCCCGGTCTGTGTAATAAAATCCCCCCCTGTATCACCCGGTCTGTGTAATAACATCCCCCCCTGTATCACCCGGTCTGTGTAATAACATCCCCCCCTGTATCGCCCGGTCTGTGTAATAACATCCCCCCCCTGTATCGCCCGGTCTGTGTAATAACATCCCCCCCCTGTATCGCCCGGTCTGTGTAATAACATCCCCCCCCTGTATCGCCCGGTCTGTGTAATAACATCCCCCCTGTATCGCCCGGTCTGTGTAATAACATCCCCCCCTGTATCGCCCGGTCTGTGTAATAACATCCCCCCCTGTATCGCCCGGTCTGTGTAATAACATCCCCTCCTGTATCGCCCGGTCTGTGTAATAACATCCCCCCTGTATCGCCCGGTCTGTGTAATAACATCCCCCCTGTATCGCCCGGTCTGTGTAATAACATCCCCCCCTGTATCGCCCGGTCTGTGTAATAACATCCCCCCCCTGTATCGCCCGGTCTGTGTAATAACATCCCCCCTGTATCGCCCGGTCTGTGTTATAACATCCCCCCCTGTATCGCCCGGTCTGTGTAATAACATCCCCCCCTGTATCGCCCGGTCTGTGTAATAACATCCCCCCTGTATCGCCCGGTCTGTGTAATAACATCCCCTCCTGTATCGCCCGGTCTGTGTAATAACATCCCCCCTGTATCGCCCGGTCTGTGTAATAACATCCCCCCTGTATCGCCCGGTCTGTGTAATAACATCCCCCCCTGTATCGCCCGGTCTGTGTAATAACATCCCCTCTGTATCGCCCGGTCTGTGTAATAACATCCCCTCCTGTATCGCCCGGTCTGTGTAATAACATCCCCCCCTGTATCGCCCGGTCTGTGTAATAACATCCCCCCTGTATCGCCCGGTCTGTGTAATAACATCCCCCCCTGTATCGCCCGGTCTGTGTAATAACATCCCCCCCCTGTATCGCCCGGTCTGTGTAATAATATCCCCCCTGTATCGCCCGGTCTGTGTAATAACATCCCCCCCTGTATCGCCCGGTCTGTGTAATAACATCCCCCCCCCCTGTATCGCCCGGTCTGTGTAATAACATCCCCCCTGTATCGCCCGGTCTGTGTTATAACATCCCCCCCTGTATCGCCCGGTCTGTGTAATAACATCCCCCCCTGTATCGCCCGGTCTGTGTAATAACATCCCCTCCTGTACAGATGAACCAGTTGTATCTCACAACACGTGCTGTGAACCGTTCACCAGTGTTGACCGTCCGTGGCACTGTGCTTGGCAGGGGGATGGCCATTCAGGAATAACACCGCAGGGTCCCTGCTTCTAAATGGGACTCCCGCTGTGTGACAGAGGCGCAGTAACTGGGACTCCCGCTGTGTGACAGAGGCGCAGTAACTGGGACTCCCGCTGTGTGACAGAGGCGCAGTAACTGGGACTCCCGCTGTGTGACAGAGGCGCAGTAACTGGGACTCCCGCTGTGTGACAGAG
The DNA here is from genome assembly GCF_040206685.1 of Ascaphus truei. NCBI lineage: Eukaryota > Metazoa > Chordata > Amphibia > Anura > Ascaphidae > Ascaphus > Ascaphus truei. Next base: position 86,599 of record NW_027454156.1, on the reverse strand, counting down.
GCGCAGTAACTGGGACTCCCGCTGTGTGACAGAGGCGCAGTAACTGGGACTCCCGCTGTGTGACAGAGGCGCAGTAACTGGGACTCCCGCTGTGTGACAGAGGCGCAGTAACTGGGACTCCCGCTGTGTGACAGAGGCGCAGTAACTGGGACTCCCGCTGTGTGACAGAGGCGCAGTAACTGGGACTCCCGCTGTGTGACAGAGGCGCAGTAACTGGGACTCCCGCTGTGTGACAGAGGCGCAGTAACTGGGACTCCCGCTGTGTGACAGAGGCGCAGTAACTGGGACTCCCGCTGTGTGACAGAGGCGCAGTAACTGGGACTCCCGGTGTGTGACAGAGGCGCAGTAACTGGGACTCCCGCTGTGTGACAGAGGCGCAGTAACTGGGACTCCCGCTGTGTGACAGAGGCGCAGTAACTGGGACTCCCGCTGTGTGACAGAGGCGCAGTAACTGGGACTCCCGCTGTGTGACAGAGGCGCAGTAACTGGGACTCCCGCTGTGTGACAGAGGCGCAGTAACTGGGACTCCCGCTGTGTGACAGAGGCGCAGTAACTGGGACTCCCGCTGTGTGACAGAGGCGCGAGTTATACAGAATCAGTCATTCTCCCTGCACATCTCTAATAGGCGATTGTGCGGCTTTTTTATTGCGTTATTTTATTTTAATAACATATTATTGAAGCAGGGGGTCTGCTGAGCTGAACAGCATTAATTTAAGGTACAGGGACCCCTTATTTCCTGAGATATAGGCCCTGGTATGGGGTTCCAGTACCTCCTGTGCATTTTAAATGTCCCAGTCACGTGGCACAGGAGAATTAATCATGCCGGGTGATACCGGCACCCCACACGGGGCCAGTATCTCGGGATGCAGGGGTCGCCGGGGCTGAAATTAATGCTGTCCAGCTCCGGAGAGCCCCTGCTTCAATACTATGTCATTAAAATAAAATAAAAGCTTCATTACCTTAGTAGCAAGCCACTAAGGTAATGAAGGGGTTAAACCAGATTACCTGGTTTGTTGGGGGTGAAGGGGGTAGTTTCCCCAGGGGGGGGTGGTTAGGCCTACCGGAAGGTTGCGGGTGGGGCTAACACCTTTATTACCTTGGTGGATACTACCGCTAAGATAATGAAAGGGTCAACCCCTCCAACTACCCACACGAGAGGCCTAACCACCCACTCTGGGGCAACTACCCCCTTCACCCACCCCCTCTACCCCCAACATACCCCCCCCCCTCCACAAAGGAATGGGCAAGTGGAAGATATCGTAGACATTACTGAAACATGGTGGGATGAAACTCATGACTGGACAGTTAATTTAGAGGGTTATCCCCTTTTTTTCGGAAGGATCGAACAAATAGAAGGGGAGGTGGAGTATGTTTATATGTTAAACCGGATCTAAAACCTATTATAAGGGAAGATGTTTATGACGGGAATGATGAAAATGTAGAGACTTTGTGGATAGAAATTAGCAGTGGAGGTAAAAGTATAAAGAAAATGTTTGTGGGAATATCCTATAAACCACCAAATATCTGTGAGATTGAGGAAGCTAAAATACTTTTGCAAATGGAGAAGGCATCAAAACTGGGTCATTTTTGCATAATGGGGGATTTTAATTATCCAGACATAGACTGGGGCAATGAGATTAGCATTACAACAAAAGGGAACAGGTTTTTGGGGTGCTTAAAGACAATTATATGACCCAAATTATTGAGGAACCAACCAGGAGAGGGGCAGTACTGGATTTGGTCATATCAAACAATGTAGAAGTAATAAGAAATATTCAAGTGCTGGAACATTTGGGTAACAGTGATCATAACATGGTCTCATTTGAAATAAATTATCAAAAAACAGATTACTTGGGTTCAACAAAGACCTTCAACTTTAGAAAGGCAGATTTTAATAAACTGAGGTCTAATCTAGTAGTAATACAATGGGATGATGTTTTTGCAGGGAAAAATGTAGAAGATAAATGGGCATGTGACAGGGTGAAGTCAACCCCTATCAGTTATGCCTGGGAGACATATGTCTGAGTGCTTCATCCAGCACTCAGAAGGGTTAACTCAGGTGGAAGCTAGGTAATCAGGATGTAAGCTGACACCTGAGAGCCAGCAAGGTATAAGAGGATGTTGTTACTGGCAGTAGCTGCCTGCCCTAGACCAGAGCACACGGCTATATGTGCTGCTAGCCAGGCGGATACATCAAGCTAACTACTGCAACCAAAGTAAGACTTGTTCATTTGTTTTTCCTGACTGCTTAAAAGACACTTACGGTTTGGTTCTGGTTTAGCCAGCCAGCCTGCTAGCTAGGCCTGCTGTGTTAGTCAGTCCTCCCAATGTGGAGCAGGATTTATTTTGTTAAAGGGACAGTGTACCCGCATGTTATGTTGCTGTGGAGAAATAAAGCCACTGAACGTTTTCATTATCCTGAAACTACACGTGTGGACTGTTCCCTGACCTCGGCTACCGGCTGTCCTGCCACAGGGCAGTCTTTAAAACATTGTTAGAAAAGCACACTTATCAGTGTATACCCTTGTGTAATAAGTATAAAAGAAATAAGTCAAAACCAATGTGGCTAAATAAACAGGTAGGGGAGGAAATGGACAAGAAGAGGAAGGCGTTTAGATTCTTTAAGTCAGAAGGGACAGAGACATCATATCAGAATTATAAGGAATGTAACAAAAATTGCAAAAGGGCAATCAAATTAGCAAAAATGGATAATGAAAAAAGGATTGCAATAGAAAGTAAGGTCAACCCTAAAAAGTTCTTTAAGTACCTTTATAACAAAAAAATGAGAAAAGGAAATATAGGCGCCTTTCAGTGTGAGATGGGTAGGCAGATTATTGGAGATAAGGAAAAAGCTGAGGTATTAAACAAATTCTTTGCCTCTGTGTTTACCAGGGAAGAATCAAGTTCAATAGTAGCGCCACAGGAGGAAGCCACAACCTCCATATTAATGAACAATTGGTTAACTGAGGAAGAAGTTCATAGGCGGCTAAGTTCAGTAATCGCCAAACCATTATATTTAATATTCAAGGACTCCATTTCCACAGGCTCAGTACCACAAGATTGGCATAAAGCAGATGTGGTGCCTATATATAAAAAGGGAGCTAGATCACAACCGGGGAATTACAGACCTGTAAGCCTGACTTCAATAGTAGGGAAACTATTTGAAGGTTTAATACGGGATAATATTCAGGAATACCTAATGGAAAACAAAATTATTAGTAATAGTCAGCATGGATTTATGAAGGATAGATCTTGCCAAACTAACCTCATTTGTTTCTTTGAGGAGGTAAGTGGGAATTTAGACCAGGGTAATGCAGGTGATGTGGTCTACTTAGATTTTGCAAAGGCTTTTGATACGGTTTCACACAAGAGGTTGGTGTACAAAATAAAGACTCAGAATTCGAATCAGTAAAAATATTTGCACCTGGATTGAAAACTGGTTGAAGGACAGACAACAGAGGGTTGTCATAAATGGAACTTTTTCAGGTTGGGCTAAATTCGTGAGTGGAGTACCTCAGGGATCGGTACTGGGACCCTTGCTTTTTAACTTGTTTATTAATGACCTTGAGGTTGGCATCGAGAGCAAAGTTTCCATCTTTGCTGATGATACTAAATTGTGTAAGGTAATAGAATCAGAGCAGGATGTAATTTCTCTCCAGAAGGACTTGGAGAGACTGGAAACGTGGGCAGGTAAATGGCAAATGAGGTTTAATACAGATAAATGTAAGGTTATGCATTTGGGATGCATGAATAAAAAGGCAATTTACAAATTAAATGGGGATATATTGGGGGAATCCTTGATGGAGAAGGATTTAGGAGTGCTTGTAGACAACAGGCTTAGCAATAGTGCCCAATGTCATGCAGTAGCTGCAAAGGCAAACAAGATCTTATCTTGCATCAAACGGGCAATGGATGGAAGGGAAGTAAACATAATTATGCCCCTTTGCAAAGCATTAGTAAGACCACAACTTGAATATGGAGTACAATTTTGGGCACCAATCCTAAGAAAAGACATTATGGAACTAAAGAGAGTACAGAGAAGAGCCACCAAATTAATAAAGGGGATGGACATTCTAACTTATGAGGAGAGGTTAGCTAAATTAGATTTATTTACATTAGAAAAGAGGCGTCTAAGAGGGGATATGATAACTATATACAAATATATTCAGGGACAATACAAGGAGCTTTCAAAAGAACTATTCATCCCACGGGCAGTACTAAGGACTCTGGGCCATCCCTTAAGGTTGGAGGAAAGGAAATTTCACCAGCAACAAAGGAAAGGGTTCTTTACAGTAAGAGCAGTTACAATGTGGAATTCATTACCCATGGAGACTGTGATGGCAGATACAATAGATTTGTTCAAAAAAAGGTTGGACATCTTTTTAGATGGGAAAGGTATACAGGGATATACCAAATAAGTATACATGGGAAGGCTGTTGATCCAGGGATTAATCCGATTGCCAATTCTTGGAGTCAGGAAGGAATTTATTTTTCCCCTTATGAGACATCATTGGATGATATGTCACTGGGGTTTTTTGTTTGCCTTCCTCTGGATCAATAAGTAAGTATAGATATAGGATAAAGTATCTCATCTAAGTTTAGCATAGGTTGAACTTGATGGACGTACGTCTTTTTCAACCTCATCTACTATGTAACCCCCTTGTTTGTGTCCCTGTCTATGTAATCTCATCCCCCCTATGTTATCTCATCCCCCCTATGTAATCTCATCCCCCCTATGTAATCTCATCCCCCCTATGTAATCTCATCCCCCTATGTAATCTCATCCCCCCTATGTAATCTCACCCCCCTATGTAATCTCACCCCCTATGTAATCTCATCCCCCTATGTAATCTCATCCCCCCTATGTAATCTCAGCCCCCCCTATGTATTCTCACCCCCCCTATGTAATCTCACCCCCCCTATGTAATCTCACCCCCCCATGTGATCTCACCCCCCCTATGTGATCTCACCCCCCCTATGTGATCTCACCCCCCTATGTGATCTCACCCCCCTATGTAATCTCACCCCCCTATGTAATCTCACCCCCCTATGTAATCTCACCCCCCCTATGTAATCTCACCCCCCCTATGTAATCTCACCCCCCCTATGTAATATCACCCCCCCTATGTAATCTCACCCCCCCTATGTAATCTCACCCCCCCTATGTAATCTCATCCCCCCTATGTAATCTCATCCCCCCTATGTAATCTCATCCCACCTATGTAATCTCATCCCCCCTATGTAATCTCATCCCCCCCTATGTAATCTCATCCCCCCTATGTAATCTCATCCCCCCTATGTAATCTCATCCCCCCTATGTAATCTCATCCCCCCTATGTAATCTCATCCCCCCTATGTAATCTCATCCCCCCTATGTAATCTCATCCCCCCTATGTAATCTCATCCCCCCTATGTAATCTCATCCCCCCTATGTAATCTCATCCCCCCTATGTAATCTCACCCCCCCTATGTAATCTCATCCCCCCTATGTAATCTCATCCCCCCTATGTAATCTCATCCCCCCTATGTAATCTCATCCCCCCTATGTAATCTCATCCCCCCTATGTAATCTCATCCCCCCTATGTAATCTCATCCCCCCTATGTAATCTCATCCCCCCTATGTAATCTCACCCCCCCTATGTAATCTCACCCCCCCTATGTAATCTCACCCCCCCTATGTAATCTCACCCCCCCCTATGTAATCTCACCCCCCCTATGTAATCTCACCCCCCCTATGTAATCTCACCCCCCCTATGTAATCTCACCCCCCCTATGTAATCTCACCCCCCCTATGTAATCTCACCCCCCCTATGTAATCTCACCCCCCCTATGTAAAATCTCACCCCCCTATGTAAAATCTCACCCCCCCTATGTAAAATCTCACCCCCCCTATGTAAAATCTCACCCCCCCTATGTAAAATCTCACCCCCCCTATGTAAAATCTCACCCCCCCTATGTAATCTCACCCCCCCTATGAAATCTCACCCCCCCTATGAAATCTCACCCCCCTATGTAATCTCACCCCCCCTATGTAATCTCACCCCCCCTATGTAATCTCACCCCCCCTATGTAATCTCACCCCCCCTATGTAATCTCACCCCCCTATGTAATCTCACCCCCCTATGTAATCTCACCCCCCTATGTAATCTCACCCCCCTATGTAATCTCACCCCCCCTATGTAATCTCACCCCCCCTATGTAATCTCACCCCCCCTATGTAATCTCACCCCCCCTATGTAATCTCACCCCCCCTATGTAATCTCACCCCCCCTATGTAATCTCACCCCCCTATGTAATCTCACCCCCCTATGTAATCTCACCCCCCTATGTAATCTCACCCCCCTATGTAATCTCACCCCCCTATGTAATCTCACCCCCCTATGTAATCTCACCCCCCCTATGTAATCTCACCCCCCCTATGTAATCTCACCCCCCCTATGTAATCTCACCCCCCCATGTAATCTCACCCCCCCTATGTAATCTCACCCCCCCTATGTAATCTCACCCCCCCTATGTAATCTCACCCCCCTATGTAATCTCACCCCCCTATGTAATCTCACCCCCCTATGTAATCTCACCCCCCTATGTAATCTCACCCCCCCCTATGTAATCTCACCCCCCCCTATGTAATCTCACCCCCCCCTATGTAATCTCACCCCCCTATGTAATCTCACCCCCCTATGTAATCTCACCCCCCTATGTAATCTCACCCCCCTATGTAATCTCACCCCCCCTATGTAATCTCACCCCCCCTATGTAATCTCACCCCCCCTATGTAATCTCACCCCCCCTATGTAATCTCTCTCCTCCGCAGTACTCCATGTTTTACGCTCCTCCTCTCAGTCTGATCTGTTCCATGGAGACGGACACTCCGACTGCTGAGGACATTCAGATTCTGAAGAAGACGATGGAGACTGAGGCCATGCAGGTGACCACACAGACTGACCGATGAAGGCGACGGGGGAGGAGTGACTGACCGACCCCTCCCCCCAAACAGACCGAACCTTCCCCCCCACACAGACTGACCGACCCCCCCTCCCCGACGGACCGTCTCTCCTGCCCCCCCTCCCCGACGGACCGTCTTTCCTCCCCCCTCTCCCTGATGGACCGTCTCTCCTGCCCCCCCTCCCAGATGGACCGTCTCTCCTGCCCCCCCTCCCAGATGGACCGTCTCTACTGCCCCCCGCCCCGACGGACCGTCTCTCCTGCCCCCCCTCCCAGATGGACCGTCTCTACTGCCCCCCGCCCCGACGGACCGTCTCTCCTGCCCCCCCTCCCAGATGGACCGTCTCTCCTGCCCCCCCTCCCAGATGGACCGTCTCTACTGCCCCCCGCCCCGACGGACCGTCTCTCCTGCTCCCCCTCCCAGATGGACCGTCTCTACTGCCCCCCTCCCCGACGGACCATCTCTCCTGCTCCCCCTCCCAGACGGACCATCTCTCCTGCCCCCCCTCCCCGACGGACCGTCTCTCCCGCCCCCCTTTCCCCCTCCCCCTCCCTACATACTCACTTCCCTCTCTGTCTCGCAGCTGTTGCGGGACCCCCGGCAGGAGCAGGCTTTGCTCTGTAGAAGGTCTGAACTCCCGCAGGATATTTACACTATAAAAGCTCTGGAGTCTCATAGGAGAGCGGAGGAATACCTGTGCAGCAGCCAGGAGGCGCTCTGACCCCCCCCTAGCAACCCCCGGACACTCAGCCAGGAGGTGCTCTGACCCCCCCCCACCCCCAGTAACCCCCGGACACTCAGCCAGGAGGCGCTCTGACCCCCCCAGTAACCCCCGGACACTCAGCCAGGAGGCGCTCTGACCCCCCCCCCCCCCCAGTAACCCCCGGACACTCAGCCAGGAGGCGCTCTGACCCCCCCCCCCCCCCCAGTAACCCGCGGACACTCAGCCAGGAGGCGCTCTGACCCCCCCCCCCAGTAACCCGCGGACACTCAGCCAGGAGGCGCTCTGACCCCCCCAGTAACCCCTGGACACTCAGCCAGGAGGCGCTCTGACCCCCCAGTAACCCCCGGACACTCAGCCAGGAGGCGCTCTGACCCCCCCCCTAGTAACCCCCGGACACTCAGCCAGGAGGCGCTCTGACCCCCCCCCTAGTAACCCCCGGACACTCAGCCAGGAGGCGCTCTGACCCCCCCCCAGTAACCCCCGGACACTCAGCCAGGAGGCGCTCTGACCCCCCCAGTAACCCCCGGACACTCAGCCAGGAGGCGCTCTGACCCCCCCAGTAACCCCCGGACACTCAGCCAGGGGACACTGTCCCCCCCAGTAACCCCGGACACTCAGCCAGGAGGCGCTCTGACCCCCCCAGTAACCCCCAGACACTCAGCCAGGAGGCGCTCTGACCCCCCCAGTAACCCCCGGACACTCAGCCAGGAGGCGCTCTGACCCCCCCAGTAACCCCCGGACACTCAGCCAGGGGACACTGTCCCCCCCAGTAACCCCGGACACACAGCCAGGAGGCGCTCTGACCCCCCCAGTAACCCCCAGACACTCAGCCAGGAGGCGCTCTGACCCCCCCAGTAACCCCCGGACACAGCCAGGAGGCGCTCTGACCCCCCCAGTAACCCCCGGACACTCAGCCAGGCAGTAACCCCGGACACTCAGCCAGGAGGCGCTCTGACCCCCCCCCCCCAGTAACCCGCGGACACTCAGCCAGGAGGCGCTCTGACCCCCCCCAGTAACCCCCGGACACTCAGCCAGGAGGGGCTCTGACCCCCCCCCCAGTAACCCCCGGACACTCAGCCAGGGGACACTGTCCCCCCCAGTAACCTCGGCCAGGAGGCGCTCTGACCCCCCCAGTAACCCCCGGACACTCAGCCAGGAGGCGCTCTGACCCCCCCAGTAACCCCCGGACACAGCCAGGAGGCGCTCTGACCCCCCCAGTAACCCCCGGACACTCAGCCAGGCAGTAACCCCGGACACTCAGCCAGGAGGCGCTCTGACCCCCCCCCCCAGTAACCCGCGGACACTCAGCCAGGAGGCGCTCTGACCCCCCCCAGTAACCCCCGGACACTCAGCCAGGAGGGGCTCTGACCCCCCCCCAGTAACCCCCGGACACTCAGCCAGGGGACACTGTCCCCCCCAGTAACCCCGGACACTCGGCCAGGAGGCGCTCTGACCCCCCCAGTAACCCCCGGACACTCAGCCAGGAGGCGCTCTGACCCCCCCCCCCCCCCAGTAACCCCCGGACACTCAGCCAGGAGGCGCTCTGACCCCCACCCCCCCAGTAACCCCCGGACACTCAGCCAGGAGGCGCTCTGACCCCCCCCCCAGTAACTCCGGCCACTCAGCCAGGAGGCGCTCTGCCCCCCCCAGTAACCCCGGACACTCAGCCAGGAGGCGCTCTGACCCCCCCCCCCCCCCAGTAACCGCGGACACTCAGCCAGGAGGCGCTTTGACCCCCCCCCCCAGTAACCCGCGGACACTCAGCCAGGAGGCACATTGTCTCCCCCCAGTAACCACCTAGATACCCAGCCAGGAAGCGCTCTGACCTCTCCCCTCCCCCCAATAACCTTCCAGATTCTCAGCCAGGAGGCGATCCGACCCCCGCACTAGCCCCCTGGATTCTTAGTCAGGAGGCACTCTAACCGCCCACCCCCAGTAGTCCCCTGAACTCTCAGCCAGGTGGCGCTCTAACCCCCGCAGTAACCTGCCGAACTCTCAGCCAGGAGGTGCTCTGACCCCCCAGACTCTCAGGCAGGAGGCGCTTCGACCCCCCAGTAACCTCCCAGGACTCGGACAGGTGGCGCTCTAACCCCCTGGATTATTAGCCAGGTGGCGCTCTAACCCCCTGGACTCTCAGGCAGGAGGCGCTCTGACCTCCCAGGACTCAGCCAAGAGGCGCTCAGATACCCTCAATTTTGGGTCTGCTTAGAGACCTCCCTGCTCCCCACACTAATGCACCCCCTGGTCTGTCACCACTCGTGATTCTTTGATCAGGGACTGATCACGTGAGAGGCAGTACCGCCCATCCCTGGGGGTTCGTGTCCTGTCGGCGGGTCTCTGGCATACAACCGTCCTTATAAAATGGGTTTTTGGAAAAACATGAGCTGCTACATACAAGATCTACTTTATTTCTCTCCGTGTGAAGAAATGAGCGAGGGGGGGGGAATTGCGATGGGCACGGGAGAGGTGGGGAAGAGGGAGGCAGAGGAGATGGGGAGGGGAGAAGGGTGAGATGGGAAGGAGCAGAGGAGATGGGTGGGATGGGGAAGGGAAGGGTGGGATTCTCCCAGCCCAATTAAAGTAAAGACGAGTATGGGGGCCATACTACATGAATTGCTCAGCAGGTCTCTGGCTGGGAAGGGGTTAATCATGTCTGTGCTGCTGGTAACGTGTCACCTGCTCCGTCTCGCCACCTCCTGCTCAGACATTCGGATATGTGTACAGAGGTAAAGTGTGTGCTGCATCCTGCTGTGTGCGTCCTCCGTGTCCCACATTTAAAGTGTGCGTGCCGTGTCACTCCACGACCCCAAGGTAACCCAACCTAAAGTGTGCGCTCAGTGTCACTCCACGTCCCAAGGTAACCCAATGTCACGGGAAGCCAGGACTTTTAACACATTTATATCTGGGATCATTCAAAAAGGTAAAACAAGGTAGTGGAATAAAATTTTGATTATTCAGGTAAACCCACGTACACAATCTCTCTCTCCCTCTCTCTCTCTCTCCCCCTCTCCCTCTCTCTCTCTATATATATATATATATATATATATATATCTTAAATAATGTTTGTGTGTGTATTTGTGCCCCCTGTGATTGGCCGGGGGACCACCACAGCTCATTGGCCTGCGGGGTAGGCTGACGTCACAGCAGGGCGTGACAGTCACACCACCCACACCCGGCCGCCGTGCCTAACCTCAACCTGCCGCCCCTCTCACCCTCCAGCACAAACGGCACGCCGCCACACCTCAACCCGCCGCCCCTCACACCCTACACCCTCCCGCCTCACATCGCCGCCGGCTCCCCCATCACCCGCTGCCTCCCGAAGGATCACCGGGTTAAGGGGGGGGGAACGAGCGGCAGCTCCCGCATCACCCGCCGCCGTACTGCCTCCCGCCTCACCCGCGGGACCGGGGTAGGGGGGGAGCACGGGGGATGTGAGGGGGGGAACAAGCGCCAGCCCTGCATCACCCGCCGCCTCACACATAGCCGCACTGCCTCCCGACTCACCTCACCTGCTCCCCCCCCGGGGACCAGGGGGGAAACAAGGACTGGGGGGTCATGCAGGGGTGAGGGACTGTGATGTTCGGTACAGGGAGGGGACTGATGTGGGGTGTAGGGGGGGAGAGATTGATGTGAGGTGCAGGGGGGGAGAGATGGGGGGGAACTTGTGGGGTGCAGGGGGGGTTGGGGGGTGGAGAGTGATATGGAGTTCAGGGAGGGCAGACCGCAGCTGCGAAGAAGGGGAGAACGGGGGGGGGGACCTGTCCTGGGAACTTGTGAGAGGCTTATATTATACACCAAAATACCTGAGTTGAACTGAACGCGACTGAGATATGATAAAATATAATTTATTCCTTGAAAAAGGTGAACACACAAGATATACAAATAACAGGCAAAATATACACTTACTTGGGGGTTTGGACAAGAAAGCCATCAGGATACAGGATTGGCAATTTCTTCCATAATACAGGTTCAGATGTAGACATCACGAAGACCATGGGTATAGGCTGATCCTCGTTTATATGCAATCTCAGTCCTATCCCTTAACCTTGGGGCGCCTGGCTGTCTAGCAGATTCCTTTGTAGTTAGGAACTCCCTTATCTGCAAGTGTGAATTAGGACACTTACAGACCACTCAGGCCCTTTGTTCCTCCGCCCTATTGTATACAATCAGAGCGGTCAACCTTTGATCAGAGGGTTTATGATAGACGACTGATCTGCCATCCTGACCATTACCATACCAGATGGGCTCTGAGTTTTTATCCCAGACCCAAAATACCATTCATAGTTTAATATCTTCACATATCAACATAATCGGTTATGTTGGGCCCAGTGGGCTGATACTTGCCAATTCTTCAGGCCGGGAGTGACTCTCCATTGTGGCCAAGTTTCAGCCCTCTGCGACCCCCAGAACCGGAGATACCCAAATGCCGTTTAAAATACTTTTTAAATACAGGATTTTTCCCTTTAAAAATGAATCTCTGCTTTTCACTCTTTCCCCATTGAAATCAACGGCTCCGCCGCCATAGGCGTTCAATGGAGCGACTCCGCCGTTGAAGTCAATGGGTTCCGCCGCCATAGCCTTTCAATGGGGAAACGCCGCCATTGACGGCTATGGGGAAACTCTCCAATCTTTACATTTGCCCACACTCCGTCTGGTTGTTCGGAGAGGGCTGGGAATGGCCATGCATTCATGCCGGTACCTTGGCTACATGCGACCCAAATTCCAGCCCTCTGGTCCTTCCAGAACCAGAGATATGGACTTACACTTTTTACCATTTCGGACTTAGCCGTTTTCTCGCCACGCGGCTTTCCCCATTGGAATCAATGGCCGGCGCCGCCATAGGCAATGCATGGGCGCGTGCCGCCATTGGATTCAATGGGACCTCCGCTCCGCCATTGAAGTCAATGGCGCGACCCTCTTTCATGAGTACGACACCTTTCGGGGGTCCCTCATTCCCGGACCCGATGGGGGTCGTGTGTGGGGGTTCCTAGGGGCTAGGGGCAAAAATAATTTTATTTCTGGGTGCCCTAGAACCTAAGATTCCCACGCCAATTGTCGTTGACCTTGAACTCAGTGATAAAGCTCTTTTCAAAGACATTGTGTCGGCTTCTGCGGTTTTGCGGTTTGGATGGCTGCCAACCTGTTCCTGGAGGTCGGTGTCGAGGAATCCTCATTGAAGTCAATGGCCCCATTGACTTAGAATGGGAAACCGCCGCTCCTCCTCTCGGACGCCACCTGCTGGTCTTCACTGGAAACAGGCCCAAAACCGCTAGATCCGCCATTGAAATGAATGGAGCTGCAATGGAGACCTATGGGACTCTGCAAAATGGAGCCTGAAAAGGCAGGAACATGGAACAAAGGGCTATAATCACTTTCAAACTATTAACCCTTCTCCCAGATGGATCCCAGTGTGTGTGTGGTGCAGACACTGACATGGTGACAATACATTATACCAGGGGAAATACACATTTAGATGTTGCAGCAAGGTAAAACCACACTTCTGGACCACAGTCCAGTTAACCCCTTGCCTCCCTAGGGAGAGCAGGGGGTGGCCAAATGGGGTGTAATACCGGGCCAAACCCCCTCTCCCATGACAGAATCCAGCTAAGAAGGGGGGGTAAATCCCGGACAACGCTGGGTATATCAGCTAGTGAAATATAAAATACAGTCAGAAAACACACTGGGAGTCTGGGGGTGAAAACTAGCCTCAAATAGGTGCAGGGCGCCTGCTTCAGCAAAAGCTTACCCTGCCCCCTCCACATCACTGGAATAAGCCTGGAACAAGTAACATTATTCCTCAGAACTGGTCCTCAGCTAGGCTAGGCTTCCCTCAATGCCTAGTGCTGTGCTATTGCGAGCAGAACACCTGGTGGAACCTGCCGGCGCTTTACTGGACCAGGTCCCAAGATTACCTGGGAGTCTGTAAGGGAATGCGCAGTCAGATCTCTCTCAAAGACTTCTGTGTCCTATATCCAACATGGAATAGGGACTGCCCACCAATCAGAGCGTGGGAACTTCTCCCACCAGCCCATCAGAACGGGGGCTTGTCTGGCTGCTGATGTCAGAGGAGTGGGCGTGCCAAGACGGCTTGTCAGGAAATAGGAATTAGCCAATGGGAAACGCGCACACAAACAGCACTTCCCCCCAGCTAACCCATTGCCGGCTCCACCGAGTCTGGCAGTTACAAAGCGGCCCCAGGGGGGGGTGCCCCTTGCTCTCTGGGCCTGGCACTTAGCCTTTCCCTGCCCACCAATCAGCTTTCTCAACTCTGGACCTCCTTCCTCCTTTGAACTTGAATGTCTATGCAGACGTCCTGGCACCTACGTAAATGCCCAGGCTGACTGCAGACATTTATACATACAGATTATAAAACACACTTTAATAAAGTATAGACCTTGGGGAACCTTATACCTGTGAGGGATACCTGGGCTCGAAAAACAGGATTCTGGGGACACTAGAGGCCGGTGTAAGTCCCCTGCTTTCCTGCATATCATGGCTGCTCTTCGGGGAGAATTACTGGACCTCCGGTAACTGTCCCCTGAACTCCCGCAAACAAAAAGAATACATTTCGACCCAAATATCCTACCTAAAACGTACACTCCCGGAGTTTCATGTCTCTAGGACCCCGGGAACACGAAAGCCTCAAAACACTTTCTTACTCTGCTTTAACATGGGCTGGAAATACAACGTGGTCACAGAGCACAGATTCCCCATAGAGTTCCAGAGCCCATCCTGTCCTTATGTACAGACGGGTACCCGCAAAATATACACTACTATAATAGCACTACCGGCTACCCCGGTCAGCATCACTTCATTCACTTTTAACCCTAGTTGCTCCCTAATATCCACCCTTAATCTCCTGCTCCCACAGTCCCTGTTCTGCAGCTATTTCCTAACAGGGATCCTAACTATACCTGGCATCCCCAGCTTATATTCCTGCAGGGGACCGTAAAATGGGGACAGAAAGACAGGAGAATACATTAGGGTGCACACCTAGATCCAAGAGCTGACACTTCAGCCCTTGACATACGGTTTCTAGGGGCAGCCAGCCGGACGTGGCCTTTATTAATGAAGACCATCACATCCAACCTAAAGTGTGCGCTGCATCCTGCTGCACGTGTCCTCCATCTCACAGGCCCGACTCTGAGGGAGCGGTCACTGCAGCCTCCGAGCACAGGCACAGGCAGGCAGGTCAGGCAGCAAAGTGTTAATAACCATCCCTGTTAAATGATCCTACAGCAGTCATGCAGAAACCCCGTGTGCGTGGTACCTCGAGGACATATATCCCTCCCGCATGTCTGATGTGAGATGCACACGTGACCCCGGGGACATATAGTTACATAGTAGATGATGTTGAAAAAAAGACGTACGTCCATCAAGTGGAACCTATGCAAATTTAGACGAGATACTTTATCCTATATCTATACTTACTTATTGATCCAGAGGAAGGCAAACAAAAACCTCCAGTGTCATATCATCCAATGATATCTCATAAGGAGAAAAATAAATTCCTTCCTGACTCCAAGAATTGGCAATCGGATTAATCCCCGGATCAACATCCTTCCCATGTATACTTATTTGGTATATCCCTGTATACCTTTCCCATCTAAAAAGATGTCCAACCTTTTTTTGAACATATCTATTGTAACAGTCTCCATGGGTAATTAATCCCACATTGTAACTGCCCTAACTGTAAAGAAACCTTTCCTTTGTTGCTGGTGAAATCTCTTTTCCTCCAACCTTAAGGGATGGCCCGAGTCCATTGTACTGCCCGTGGGATGAATAGTTCTTTTGAAAGCTCCTTGTAATATATTTGTATATTGTTACTATATCCCCTCTTAGACTCCAATTTTCTAATGTCACGATGGACACCAACTTTATCAACACATTCATATTTCTGGGTACTTGATTGAACAGAACAAGTTGCAAAATAAATTGTGATTTATTTCCTTAATAGACAAACACACGACATCTGCAGAATACACTTAAAACAACACTTACTGGGATAAGGGAACAAAATAAATTGTCCTCGGAACAAAATAAATTGTCCTTTGCTTGCAAGCGCCAGAAATGCAGCCTTGGTTTAAAGGTTCTGTGGCCAGATCACAAGTTGCTGATCTGATATCTCAGCCACCTCAAAGTATTTCGTGGAACTTTGTTAGAATTCATTCCAGAGTCACCAGGGCTAACGAATTCCAAAGTTTGGGGCAAATCCTTGGTTATGTTGTTATTAACCCCCTCACTCCTGGATCAGTTGCAGCTGTGCTGGAACAAAGCCTTGCATCTTTACATCATGGATCAAAATTCAGGAATCACCCTGGGGAGCCACGGTTATAGACTGCCCAAAGCTATCTTTAACATGTGGATCCAATCCCCCTTGTGGGAACCATTAACCCACCAATAGCCAGTTTACCCACAGTTCATAAGACCGGTCAAAAGGGCTGTCCGGTGGGCAGGGCGCATGGGTCAGGTTGACGCCCATGCCATTTAGCATACCTGGGCATACCCATAACTTGGTGCCACTGAGTCTGATTTCTGACCCAGAGGTGTCACTAGCCTGACATCTGTTGTGCATCAGTATGCCAGTTTTGTATACATTATGGGTCTTCTGGGTCTTTTCATAACTGACACTCTTTTAGACAGGGAGATGCTAATCAGCTAGATCCATTTGAGGCTCCGTCATAAAAATACCCCAGCTCATTCACCCATCTCACAGCTGGATGTCCACGGAATTCCTGCTTGGACTTACAAAAAATACCTCCTGCCTTACATTTAAGATCTGCAGTTTTTACACACTTTATTAAAACAACATGTTACGTTTGTGTTATAACTGTAAAAAGGATATGTATGTGCATGTAGTTAACACAAAAGAAAGTACTTAGGCGCTATAATCCCTTGGAAATAGGATTATGACAAATAATAAATAAATGCAAAAATGTAAATATATAATAATGGCAGGGCAGCCAGGAATACTGGTAGAACAACACCAGGAATGTAACACAGAACAGATACAAACCAGCGCCCAAAAAGAAATGTCCAATAAGTCCAACAAATGAAGTCAGAGAGATGAGGGAAGAAAGGATCCAGGTAGTCCAATCAAAAGGAGATCTCCAATCCAGGGGTCCGTAACATAGGTACAAAGACAAGAAGTTGATGACGTCACGATGTGATCTGGCGTGAAACAGGCGGATCAGCTGGGTATTTAAAGGAGTGTATCTGCAGTAGTTATTCACTCCTTGATAAAGAACAACTGTTCGAAACGCGTAGGGGGTGTTTTCCTGTGCGAATTTTACTCCAATAAAGATTTTTTTGATTATTTGGATCCCCTCCTGACTCCAGTTTCTGATGGTGCTCTACTCTTCTCGCATCTACCTTGGACTTACCTGCAGCAGCACGTCATCCATTCAAGGAGGTGTCCGTGAGTCTATTTGCTTTCATGCTGTATTATTGCCCCCAATGAAATTGATTGTGGTGAGTTTTCTCATACACTTTCGGTTTTCAGGGATTCATGGCCTTATTCTGCTTCATGGACTAACTCACATTCATGATATACACCTACCTGTGTTTTGGGATTGATTATTCATTCTACAGCTGGGAATTCTGAGCATTCTAGCAACTTTCTCTATATCCCTTACAGCCATGAGTCTCTCCAAGGCCTGCATAGAGTCCGCTGTTCAAAGAGGAGACGGGATGTTGAGAGGTGTCTGGGTGCTGAGTGGATGGAGCAGGGCGGAGTACTGAGCCCGCAGAACATGGACCTCCTGTGGGGAGGATCCTCTGGTCTGCCAGATTTAGTGGAGCCTGCCCAGTAGGTGGCAATGGGTTGAATGGGGGAAGAGGCAGAATGTCGAAACATTGGTCAATTCATAAACCAAAAGATAGTACCAGCACTCTGTCTCACAGCTACAGATATAAGCAAATACCAGTGTAGGGAATATGAATAATTTAATGACACTAATAATAAACTGAAAATATAGCAACAATAGCCAATACGCCAATGCAAGAATAAATACCACCATAGAGAAAACCAAAAATTAAAGGGGGTAGAGGGGAAAGAAGGAGAAGGGGAAAAAACACAAAAGAAAAGCAAAAAATCACAAAAATGGAAAAAGGAAAGCAAACTAGCCCCATTTTTTTTGATGTGTTCGAACCTAATAAGCATTTTAGTGTGTTGTATTTAATGATCACGTTTTTTATATTTGTTTTAATACTCAATGTTTATTTACAATTACATTTCCATAGTATCCATGTTTTTTAATTTTTGTTTGTGACATGAACCAATAATAATACTGTGAGCAGCATCCCAGTGTTATTACTGAGAAACCCCCCTAATTAATCTTCTTTAAATTATACAGTGTGTTTTATAATTGATCAATTATTCAATTAACTACAAGGGGTTTATAATCAAACTGAGCATGCTCACCAGTATCCCCGACGAAGCCAACTAGTTTGGTGAAAAGCGTAGGAGGAGGAGGAGCGAACGGTCTGCGTTCCCACTTGCCACAGGGTTTTCCAACTACGCACTTTATGTGCGCCATGTGAGGACATTTCATCACTACAATTCTTCTGCTGGTGTGGAGGAGTACAGCCCACTAGCCGGCCGGGAAGGGTTACCACGTCATTGCGTCGCGTCCGCAAGTGACATCATACCCGGAAACCCGTGCTACGGATCACTGCCAGCGCTCGGATCGGAGGAGTTTATTTGGGGGTTTCAGCCAACCGCAGCAGAAGCCACCGGAGAGTTGGTGAGCCGACTGAGCATTGCGGCATACATCGGCACCCATCTACACCCATACCCCTTCTTGTTTTCCATCAGTGCTTTCCAGATGGGTATAGGATCTTGAACACTATGAGGAGTCTTCAATATTTCCGTGCCTGTCTCTGACTCAGTTAGCAAGTTAAGTGTTAAAGTTCATGACAGTACAATTAGAAAAAGACTGAACAAGTATGGTTTGTTTGGAAGGGTTGCCAGGAGAAAGCCTCTTCTCTCTAAAAAGAACATGGCAGCATGGCTTAGGTTTGCAAAGTTGCATCTGATCAAAGCACAAGACTTCTGGAACAATGTCCTTTGGACAGATGAGACAAAGGGGAGATGTTTGGCCATAATGCACAGCGCCACGTTTGGCGAAAACCAAACACAGCATATCAGCACAAACACCTCATACCAACTGTCAAGCACGGTGGTGGAGGGGTGACGATTTGGGCTTGTTTTGCAGCCACAGGACCTGGGAACCTTGCTGTCATTGAGTCGACCATGAACTCCTCTGTATACCAAAGTATTCTAGAGTCAAATGTGAGGCCATCTTTCCGACAGCTAAAGCTTGGCCGAAATTGGGTCATGCAACAGGGCAATGATCCCAAGCACACCAGCAAATCTACAATAGAATGGCTGAAAAAGAAAAGAATCAAGGTGTTGCAATGGCACAGTCAAAGTCCAGACCTCAACCCGGTTGAAATGCTGTGGCGGGACCTTATGAGAGCTGTGCATAAACAAATGCCCACAAACCTCAATGAACTGAAGCAACGTTGTAAAGAAGAGTGGGCCAAAATTCCTCCACAACTATGTGAGAGACTGATGAAGTAATCGTTTTCTGTATGACTTTAAGTTATTGCTGCTAAAGGTGGTTCTACAGGCTATTGAATCATAAGGTGTACTTAGTTTTTCACACATAGCTTCTCCATTTTGGCTTTATTTTTGTTAAATAAATCATGACACTGTGTAATATGTCATGTGTTGTTGTTCATCTGAGGTTGTATTTACCTAAGTTTAAGACCTGCTAAGGAACAGATGATTGTTATTATGTCCTGATATGTAAAACCATAGAATTGAAAGAGGGTGTACTTTCTTTTTCACACAACTGTATATTGATGATATCCTTATTTTTTCTAAATCTCTCACAGACCATATCCATCACACCAAGCTGGTCTTAACGCGTCTTCGAGAGATCTCTTATACGCCATGTTGGAGAAATGCTTGTTCCACCAATCCTCCATTGCCTTCCTGGGATACATTATTTCGGATACGGGATTCTCCATGGATCCGGCCAAGCTCAAGGTCGTACTAGAATGGCCACAACCCACGTCCTTGAAGGCCATACAGCGATTCCTGGGATTCACAAATTATTATCAGAACTTTTCTTCTACTGCGGCTCCCATCACCGCTCTGACCAAGAAAGGAGCTAACACGACAGTCTGGTCACCTACGGCACTTCGAGCCTTCGAAACCCTTAAGAGGACTTTTGCTTCCGCACCTATCTACCCTGACCCCAGGCATCCCTTTAACCTGGAGGTAGACGCATCTGATATCAGCGCAGGCGCCATCCTCTCTCAAAGGCAGTCCTCACAGGACAAACTCCAACCCTGTGGTTTCTTCTCCAAAAAAATTTCCCTGGCAGAACAAAATTATGATGTCGGCAATATGGAGCTCCTGGCCATCAAACTCGCACTACAGGAATGGAGGCACCTTTTGGAGGGCACAGAGAACCCTATTTCGATCCTTACCGATCACAAAAATCTAGTGTATATAGAGAGCGTGTGCCGCCCAAGAGCCAGTCAGGCCTTGTGGTCTCTCTTTTTCTCAAGATTTAACTATTTGATTCCCTACATCCCCGGGTCGAAAGAACAAAAAGCGGATGCCCTGTCACGTCAGTTCATGGTCGAAGACAAATCTGAAAATGTTTCCGAGACGATTCTACCTTCCAAGTACGTCATTTCGGCCAATTCCTTTGATATTTCGGATAAAGTTCTTGCAGCACAAATTAATCTTCCTTGTGGTCTTGAGGTGCCGGATTGTCATTTATATGCTGCCCTGCGCTTAAAAAAAAAAATACTAGAGTGGGGCCACTCATCCAATTCTGCCAGTCATCTGGGTACCAGAAGAACTTCTGACTTCATCAAACGTACTTTCTGGTGGCCAACCATGTTGAGGGACATCGAGGAATTTGTCAAATCCTGCCCGACCTGCGCTCAGGTCAAGACAACTCGCAGCATGCCACCAGGTCTTCTACAGCCGTTGCCAGTACCGGAGTGTCCCTGGAGCCACCTGTTGATGGACTTTGTTGTGGAGCTCCCTACTACTAGGGGGATGAATACTATCCTGGTTGTCGTTGATACGTTCTTAAAGCAGACTAATTTTATCCCTCTCAAAGGGCTGCCCAACTCTGCTACCTTAGCAGACATTTTTGTTAAAGAAATTTTCCGCATTCACGGGGTTCACTGACCATTGTATCCGACCGCGGGTCGCAGTTCATTTCCAAGTTCTAGCGAGCCTTCGCCCAAAGGATGGACATCACTGTCCACTTTTCTTCAGGGTACCACCCTCAGACGAATGGCAAACCGAGAGAACAAACCAAACGTTAGAACAATACCTGTGGTGCTTCATTTCCGACAGTCAAGACGATTGAGTGGACCTTCTTCCTTGGGCGGAGTTTGCCCACAACTCTTTAAGCAGCAGTTCCACGCAGGAATCTCCGTTTTTTTTTTATCAATTACGGCTTCCACCCGGGGCGGCTTCCCATTTCATCAGTTCCTTCCGAGGTTCCGGCAGCAGATGACCGAATTAAGGTTCTGCAGGAATCATGGAAGAAGATCCAGAAGGCACTGGAGGAGGCGATTCACAGACGGAAGGCTCAAGCGGAACGTCATCGCCGAGAGGTGCCTGACTTCAAGCCAGGAGACAAGGTATGGTTCTCGTCAAAAAACATTAGGCTGAAGACTCCAAGCCTTAAACTGGCCCCCAGGTACCTGGGTCCTTTTACTGTGTTGGAACAGATTAACCCTGTTGCGTATCGCCTTCAGCTTCCTCCATCTATGAAGATACCCTCAGTTTTTCATATCTCCCTCCTGAAACCCGTGTCCCAGAGTCCACGATTTCATAAGGCGCCTATGATTCCCAAGCCTGTGATGGTACGGGGTCAAAGAGAATACGAGATTCAATCAATTATACACTCGAGAAAGTACTGTCCAGTACTGGTCCACTGGAGGGGTTTTGGACCCAAGGAGAGGTCATGGATACCCTATCACCAAATACACGCTCCCAGGTTGTTGAAGCTCTTCCATGCCAGGCACCCTCACAAGCCATATTGGAGACCATTGATTATATATTTGTAGTGTTGTTGTTTTAAATAAATGTTTTTTATATATTTGAAGTACACAGTTGTGCGTTTTAGCTTCCAGCTTGTTAATTGTCATTATATGTATGTTTTTGTTTTATGTACTTTATGTAATGTTATCATAGTTGAGTTATGTAGTATTATGCTATGTTTTGTATTTTTTCTTATTTTTCATGTGTATGACATCTCCATCCTTGGATCCTGACTGTCAGTCCGGGTTGTATACAATTTATATATTTTGTCATATATACATTTATAGGCGCCAGAGATATATCTTCTTCCACTTCTAGCACTTTCTCTGACCCGGTGGTCAGTCATATTTCAGACTGCCCCTACATATTCTTTTTACTTGTTAGAATATTAGGTATTTTTTGGACACATATATTGTTCACATATACACTTTTAGAATTAGCGCTTCCTATCTGTTTTGTTAATGAAACATAATAAGGCAGCCACTAATATACACAAAGTTATTTAATGACACTGGGACATTATTCGGAATGACTCAATTCTAGGGGACAGTTTAAATGAGACCAGCCATTGTTTTTAAATGGGCAAAAAATCTGAAAAATTTTCCAGCCTCAGCCTGCTAGCAAAGAAACAGGAAAAATATGAGGGACTCGTGGGTCCCCGAACGCCCCGCAGAATGCTGCAAATGTGGGCGCAATGGTTGTCTCACGTGTGCACAGGTCACCAATAAAAGTAAGATCATTTCAATAAAGGAATTTATCAATTGCAACACGACTTATGTAGTCTACCTTTTAACATGCACTTGCGGTTTGCTAAGAGAACATTAGGAGAGAGGTTTGTAGAACACAGGCGGAACATGATTAAAGGCGTCACAGGCGGAACATCATTAAAGGCGTCACAGGCGGAACATCATTAAAGGCGTCACAGGCGGAACATCATTAAAGGCGTCACAGGCGGAACATGATTAAAGGCGTCACAGGCGGAACATCATTAAAGGCGTCACAGGCGGAACATCATTAAAGGCGTCACAGGCGGAACATGATTAAAGGCGTCACAGGCGGAACATGATTAAAGGCGTCACAGGCGGAACATGATTAAAGGCGTCACAGGCGGAACATCATTAAAGGCGTCACAGGCGGAACATCATTAAAGGCGTCACAGGCGGAACATCATTAAAGGCGTCACAGGCGGAACATCATTAAAGGCGTCACAGGCGGAACATCATTAAAGGCGTCACAGGCGGAACATCATTAAAGGCGTCACAGGCGGAACATCATTAAAGGCGTCACAGGCGGAACATCATTAAAGGCGTCACAGGCGGAACATCATTAAAGGCGTCACAGGCGAAACATCATTAAAGGCGTCACAGGCGAAACATCATGTGACAAACGCCCCTCTTTTGTAGTGCTGACGTCTGTCTGGGTTCTTCCCGACACAGTCTTCTAGGGTTATTTAATACAAAAAACAGGATCATGCAAAGTATTAAGCTGCTTAACTCAGGCTTCTGCCTGCTTTATTTTCATCCAAGTAAGGTACTGCAGCTTTAACATGTGTAGGTTAGAGGTACTCAGATACTTTCATTCAGCAGTTCACTCATTTCATTGTTACAGTATTTCCCACACTGTTATTTCAAGTAAAAAGAAACCAAATTATATAAACAAAATCCTATCCCTTTCAGGGATCTAACTACACATAGAATCAGTCTCTCTAACAGCTGCTGGCCAACTAACCTGGTTCCCCAGCTTAAAACAATGCTCTCTCATTTAGGGTCACTTAGATACAGCACAGTCTTTTAGCAACAGCAGTAAACATTTGTTTGGTCTTATCTGTTCGTGGTGGGAACTCGGTCCCGTGTCCAGGCAAATCCTCTGGTACTGTGATACTTGGAGGGGCCGTCAACCCCGAAACTGGAAACAGGGGAGCAGCGATACCCCCAGCCTCCAGGCTCTAAGGAGAGAGAGTCAAATGCAAAACCTCTCTGCTCTAAATACCTGTGCATGTGATTAGAAGAGCAGGTGAGGGAGAACTAGAGCCATTGTAATCTGTGGTCTGGATTTTCCATCCAGCTGCCTGAGTTAATGGGAAGCTGTGGAACGGATCATTTTTAGCTATTCCTGCACTTTCTGCTCTAAAATGGGGCAGAAAGCTGCCTAACATCTTTGGACTATGTCACATATCCCCCTCCCCAGCTCACACCTACTGGGGTGAGCGGCCATGGACCTCACTGGGGTGAGCGTCCTACCTGAAATGCTTGAGCTAACTGCTCAGTACAACATTAAGTATTTACATGACACGAATATGAACTTCATTATAAATTTACCAACCAAAAAGGGCATTTTTTTTTTTTTCCCATATTGTAAGCTACCAATATTTTTTCTCTTATACTACAGCCTTGTAATCTTAAGGGCCATCAACCCTGTATATTAATTTGTAGTTTAGCTACATTTTCAACACAGAGAACCAATATAACATTGTAATATTGACAAAATGCTTATTTGCATAGTTAAGTGTCCGTGACATAGTCCACACGTGTAATAAAAAAAATAAATCGGTCAGTTCCCCCAAACATATTTTTTTTTTTTTTTTTTTACTTCCAGTCTATTGCATCCTTTGACTTTATTTCATAGCCCGCTGCAACCTGCAAATGACTGGACTGTTTCTTTAGCTTCTGATGAGACCCTTGGACCGGATTCTCCTTGGCTCCACAGTGTGGTCCAGATTGGTGAGATATGGAACTATTCAGGCGCCGTGTTAACCTTCGTTGTTTTTTCTTTTCAATCTTTGATTTCCCTTTTGTGGCCATTACCAGGCCTTTGGGTTTTGGAGACCTAGTTGCCTCTGTACAAACGTAGTCCATATTAACCACGTCATCAGGATCTGTCAACAAGTTTGTGTTTTCAGGAACTGCCACCCACTTGGCTAAAACATCTTCTGTGTTGTCCTGGGTGTGTCCACTAGTTTGATAATCTTCTGGACAACGTAAATGAAATTGAGGATCTGGATTTTTGAATCCCAGATCAGGGAGTATATTCTCAGGAGGGTGCCTATCTGTTTCTGGAATAACAGCAGCACAATCAAAGTCAATTCTTTCTCCTTCCTCTTTGTCATCAGTGAGGGCATTGAGTTTACGTTCCCTGGTCTCCTTTTGTGACCGTGTCTCTTTTAGCCTTGGAATCTCTTTCTCCAACTTCATCTTTATAGCAAATCGTAATATTGCAACAGCATTGAAGATACACGTATAGGAACGTACAGCTTGCTTGGTTAGGAGGTAGGATTGATAGCCCGACTGAACCACTTTAGCCGCTTCTCCCATGTCCGTCATCTGTTTCAGAGCGAGGTTTAACTCTGTTTCATTTTCTCTATTCTTGACCTGCAGCTGCAGGTGCTCCTTCTGGGTCTTGTCCAGCTCCAGCTGCAGCCGGGCCCCCTCATTTGCCGTGTGGTCCAGCTGCTTGTAGATATCGGCCATCTCGCTTTCATAGCGCAATGTCAGGCAGACCACCTGACGGACGGAGATCTCCTCTCTCTTGGCGCACTGTATCTCGCGCTCAGCCATCTGCTTCTGCAGCTCTTCAACCTGATCGTGCCAGACCTCCCTCAGGGTCTTCACCTCTATCTGGTGCTTGCTCTGGGTTTGCATCAGCGCCTCCATTTTTTGGAGCTCTGCAGTTTGTGTCGCCTGGATCGCCGCTGATTCTGTATTCTGCAGTGCTTCCTGCATTTCTAACTTTTCCTGGATCAATTGCTTCTCCACTTTTTCTGCTTGGTGAAGCTTCTCATCACCTTCACTGATCTGGTCAGTCAAGTCTGAATTTTTCTGTGTCAGACTTACATTCTCTCTTTTTACAGTCTCTAAATTACTCAGGGTATTCTCATAGGTTTCCTTCAATGTACACAGCTCTGTGCTGCGAGCGTAGACCTCATGGCGTGAGAGTTCCAGCTCTGCTTTAAGCGCGCTAGCCTCTTGCCGAGAAACCCCCAACTCTGTGATGAAGTTTTGCACATCTTTCTGGGACATCTCATAGCATAGTTTCCAGTCAGTTCTTGTTTTCTTTGATTCGCTTGGCTCTCTGCCTATGATGGTAGCAGTAGCCTTTGTCATCTCTAGGCGTGTCGTCATTCCTGGGACGATTGCGCCAGGCCCTATGGGCTGTTGCTCATCTCGGCGCCTTTCTGACGCATGTCCTGACAGTGCAGGTTCAAGTGGCTCGGTCACTTCCCCTGTGACTTGAGGAATAGTTTTCTTTCTTTTTGCTTTATTAGCTCCAGAGATATCAGTGGTACTGGGCACACACTCACTGTTATCAGCTTCCACATCTTGCTTGCACTCACAGGGCGTTGCTTGCTTTTGCAGCTGTTTGTCTTTGAAAATTTTGGGGCACACATCTTCCATGTGACCTACTTCACGACAGGCCCAGCATACTAAATTCATCTGTGGGTACGGCTCTCCTCCAGGGTCGTGATCATAGTATGGCCTGAAGGGACACTGTTTTGTATGGTTACGTACATTACACAACAAACATTTCACGTCGGCCATTTTAGAAACCCGGCAGGGACAATTTGCTAGCTGCAAATTCACTCACTTCAGCAAAAGGCATTAGCTTTACAAACAGCACTTGCTAGATGCAAAAAAAAAATTCCTCTTCAGCAAAACATTTTGGTTTTCTGTTTGGGTTCAGGGTGCTATTGCATCCACACTTCGCACATTCTCTGTGTATGCTAGAAGCACAACTGATATACACAGCGGGACAGACTTCACTCATAGCATCTGTACTTTAGTTCAGCTCGGCGGCCATTTTAAACCCCCGCATTTATTTGCAAACCCACAGACTTTTTAGTGTCTGCCCGCATTCTCCACCATATGTGACAAACGCCCCTCTTTTGTAGTGCTGACGTCTGTCTGGGTTCTTCCCGACACAGTCTTCTAGGGTTATTTAATACAAAAACAGGATCATGCAAAGTATTAAGCTGCTTAACTCAGGCTTCTGCCTGCTTTATTTTCATCCAAGTAAGGTACTGCAGCTTTAACATGTGAAGGTTAGAGGTACTCAGATACTTTCATTCAGCAGTTCACTCATTTCATTGTTACAGTATTTCCCACACTGTTATTTCAAGTAAAAAGAAACCAAATTATATAAACAAAATCCTATCCCTTTCAGGGATCTAACTACACATAGAATCAGTCTCTCTAACAGCTGCTGGCCAACTAACCTGGTTCCCCAGCTTAAAACAATGCTCTCTCATTTAGGGTCACTTAGATACAGCACAGTCTTTTAGCAACAGCAGTAAACATTTGTTTGGTCTTATCTGTTCGTGGTGGGAACTCGGTCCCGTGTCCAGGCAAATCCTCTGGTACTGTGATACTTGGAGGGGCCGTCAACCCCGAAACTGGAAACAGGGGAGCAGCGATACCCCCAGCCTCCAGGCTCTAAGGAGAGAGAGTCAAATGCAAAACCTCTCTGCTCTAAATACCTGTGCATGTGATTAGAAGAGCAGGTGAGGGAGAACTAGAGCCATTGTAATCTGTGGTCTGGATTTTCCATCCAGCTGCCTGGGTTAATGGGAAGCTGTGGAACGGATCATTTTTAGCTATTCCTGCACTTTCTGCTCTAAAATGGGGCAGAAAGCTGCCTAACATCTTTGGACTATGTCACAATCATTAAAGGCGTCACAGGCCGAACATCATTAAAGGCGTCATAGGCCGAACATCATTAAAGGCGTCACAGGCGGAACATCATTAAAGGCGTCACAGGCGGAACATCATTAAAGGCGTCACAGGCCGAACATCATTAAAGGCGTCACAGGCGGAACATCATTAAAGGCGTCACAGGCGGAACATCATTAAAGGCGTCACAGGCGGAACATCATTAAAGGCGTCACAGGCGGAACATCATTAAAGGCGTCACAGGCGGAACATCATTAAAGGCGTCACAGGCGGAACATCATTAAAGGCGTTACAGGCGGAACATCATTAAAGGCGTCACAGGCGGAACATCATTAAAGGCGTCACAGTCGGAACATCATTAAAGGCGTCACAGGCGGAACATCATTAAAGGCGTCACAGGCGGAACATCATTAAAGGCGTCACAGGCGAAACATCATTAAAGGCGTCACAGGCCGAACATCATTAAAGGCGTCACAGGCCGAACATCATTAAAGGCGTCACAGGCGAAACATCATTAAAGGCGTCACAGGCGGAACATCATTAAAGGCGTCACAGGCAAAACATCATTAAAGGCGTCACAGGCGGAACATCCTTAAAGGCGTCACAGGCGAAACATCATTAAAGGCGTCACAGGCGGAACATTATTAAAGGCGTCACAGGCAAAACATCATTAAAGGCGTCACAGGCGGAACATCATTAAAGGCGTCACAGGCGGAACATCATTAAAGGCGTCACAGGCGAAACATCATTAAAGGCGTCACAGGCGGAACATCATTAAAGGCGTCACAGGCAAAACATCATTAAAGGCGTCACAGGCCGAACATCATTAAAGGCGTCACAGGCCGAACATCATTAAAGTCGTCACAGGCGGAACATCATTAAAGTCGTCACAGGCGGAACATCATTAAAGGCGTCACAGGCGGAACATCATTAAAGGCGTCACAGGCGGAACATCATTAAATGCGTCACAGGCGGAACATCATTAAAGGCGTCACAGGCGAAACATCATTAAAGGCGTCACAGGCGGAACATCATTAAAGGCGTCACAGGCAAAACATCATTAAAGGCGTCACAGGCCGAACATCATTAAAGGCGTCACAGGCGAAACATCATTAAAGGCGTCACAGGCGGAACATCATTAAAGGCGTCACAGGCGGAACATCATTAAAGGCGTCACAGGCCGAACATCATTAAAGGCGTCACAGGCGGAACATCATTAAAGGCGTCACAGGCGGAACATCATTAAAGGCGTCACAGGCGAAACATCATTAAAGGCGTCACAGGCGAAACATCATTAAAGGCGTCACAGGCGGAACATCATTAAAGGCGTCACAGGCGGAACATCATTAAAGGCGTCACAGGCGGAACATCATTAAAGGCGTCACAGGCGGAACATCATTAAAGGCGTCACAGGCGGAACATCATTAAAGGCGTCACAGGCGGAACATCATTAAAGGCGTCACAGGCGAAACATCATTAAAGGCGTCACAGGCCGAACATCATTAAAGGCGTCACAGGCCGAACATCATTAAAGGCGTCACAGGCGGAACATTACAGGCGAAACATCGTTAAAGGCGTCACAGGCCGAACATCATTAAAGGCGTCACAGGCGGAACATCATTAAAGGCGTCACAGGCGGAACATCATTAAAGGCGTCACAGGCGAAACATCATTAAAGGCGTCACAGGCGGAACATCATTAAAGGCGTCACAGGCGAAACATCATTAAAGGCGTCACAGGCGGAACATCATTAAAGGCGTCACAGGCCGAACATCATTAAAAGCGTCACAGGCGGAACATCATTAAAGGCGTCACAGGCGGAACATCATTAAAGGCGTCACAGGCGGAACATGATTAAAGGCGTCACAGGCCGAACATCATTAAAGGCGTCACAGGCGAAACATCATTAAAGGCGTCACAGGCCGAACATCATTAAAGGCGTCACAGGCGAAACATCATTAAAGGCGTCACAGGCCGAACATCATTAAAGGCGTCACAGGCGAAACATCATTAAAGGCGTCACAGGCCGAACATCATTAAAGGCGTCACAGGCGGAACATCATTAAAGGCGTCACAGGCGAAACATCATTAAAGGCGTCACAGGCGGAACATCATTAAAGGCGTCACAGGCAAAACATCATTAAAGGCGTCACAGGCCGAACATCATTAAAGGCGTCACAGGCGAAACATCATTAAAGGCGTCACAGGCGAAACATCATTAAAGGCGTCACAGGCGGAACATCATTAAAGGCGTCACAGGCAAAACATCATTAAAGTCGTCACAGGCGGAACATCATTAAAGTCGTCACAGGCGGAACATCATTAAAGGCGTCACAGGCCGAACATCATTAAAGGCGTCACAGGCGGAACATCATTAAAGGCGTCACAGGCGGAACATCATTAAAGGCGTCACAGGCGAAACATCATTAAAGGCGTCACAGGCGAAACATCATTAAAGGCGTCACAGGCGGAACATCATTAAAGGCGTCACAGGCGGAACATCATTAAAGGCGTCACAGGCGGAACATCATTAAAGGCGTCACAGGCGGAACATCATTAAAGGCGTCACAGGCGGAACATCATTAAAGGCGTCACAGGCGGAACATCATTAAAGGCGTCACAGGCGAAACATCATTAAAGGCGTCACAGGCCGAACATCATTAAAGGCGTCACAGGCCGAACATCATTAAAGGCGTCACAGGCGGAACATTACAGGCGAAACATCGTTAAAGGCGTCACAGGCCGAACATCATTAAAGGCGTCACAGGCGGAACATCATTAAAGGCGTCACAGGCGGAACATCATTAAAGGCGTCACAGGCGAAACATCATTAAAGGCGTCACAGGCGGAACATCATTAAAGGCGTCACAGGCGAAACATCATTAAAGGCGTCACAGGCGGAACATCATTAAAGGCGTCACAGGCCGAACATCATTAAAAGCGTCACAGGCGGAACATCATTAAAGGCGTCACAGGCGGAACATCATTAAAGGCGTCACAGGCGGAACATGATTAAAGGCGTCACAGGCCGAACATCATTAAAGGCGTCACAGGCGAAACATCATTAAAGGCGTCACAGGCCGAACATCATTAAAGGCGTCACAGGCGAAACATCATTAAAGGCGTCACAGGCCGAACATCATTAAAGGCGTCACAGGCGAAACATCATTAAAGGCGTCACAGGCCGAACATCATTAAAGGCGTCACAGGCGGAACATCATTAAAGGCGTCACAGGCGAAACATCATTAAAGGCGTCACAGGCGGAACATCATTAAAGGCGTCACAGGCAAAACATCATTAAAGGCGTCACAGGCCGAACATCATTAAAGGCGTCACAGGCGAAACATCATTAAAGGCATCACAGGCGAAACATCATTAAAGGCGTCACAGGCGGAACATCATTAAAGGCGTCACAGGCAAAACATCATTAAAGTCGTCACAGGCGGAACATCATTAAAGTCGTCACAGGCGGAACATCATTAAAGGCATCACAGGCGGAACATCATTAAAGGCGTCACAGGCGGAACATCATTAAATGCGTCACATGCGGAACATCATTAAAGGCGTCACAGGCGGAACATCATTAAAGGCGTCACAGGCGGAACATCATTAAAGGCGTCACAGGCGGAACATCATTAAAGGCGTCACAGGCGGAACATCATTAAAGGCGTCACAGGCGGAACATCATTAAAGGCGTCACAGGCGAAACATCATTAAAGGCGTCACAGGCCGTGGAATCTCGAGACATTTTTCTCATATAAAAAATAATAAGCCAAAAGATATTATGGTTACGGGCATTGAACAAATCGTCACTAGTTCCCTTAGAAGGGATAGGTTCTTCAGGCTCCGGCAACAAGGGAACTACT
This sequence comes from Ascaphus truei, assembly GCF_040206685.1. Taxonomy (NCBI): domain Eukaryota; kingdom Metazoa; phylum Chordata; class Amphibia; order Anura; family Ascaphidae; genus Ascaphus; species Ascaphus truei. The sequence goes on along the minus strand of NW_027454156.1, from coordinate 55,315 downwards.
GGGTTTTCTGACTGCAAACATTACAACCAGGAGGCCGAAATGAGGAATTAGATGAATTGGCATTTCACTCTTCTGATGGTTAGCAGCCACCACCCGAAGCACATTAAGGACAATATACCAACAGAGCAATTCCTCAGACCAGTGATTCACAACCTTTTTTTGTTTGGAGGTACCCTTGAAGTATTTTGAAAAATCTCGGGGAACCCCTATCCGGCTGGGTTAATTCTTCAATCGGCAACTATACCAAGTTGCGAATACGCTGCGACCACGCAATGTAGATATCGGTCTCTTAGAACTACATAGGACGACAGATTTAAGAATTTACCTTTCTGCATCTACTCCACCACGGGGAATTTTACTAATTATATTGTAATTTTGTAAATATATTCCGATGTAATAAAATGTTATGTTTTTCTTTATTACTGATCCCACACTGATTAAGAGATTGACCAGGAGGAGGTATTAATTGATGGGCCACTGTTTGCCTAACATTTACCCTGGCATAGAGTGCAGTTCTGTGGGGTTTCTTTGTCACTCGTCTTGGGTTAAATCTGTATGACATTTCACTAGTTCCACTCGCATTTGGATGCCACGAACCCTGTAACTCAATCTGCCGCAGCCCATGTTTCCTGTATGGATTTGTAGCCACCATCAGTTCCTTTGTATCCAAGGACAGGATTAGAAACCCCCCCGTGGTCCAAAAGTGGAATTACTATGCATCAAGAATAGAAAGATAGCATACGGTCGGCGGGGGATCTCCAGACGTCCAGCCACAGCTGCTCAGCTAAAGTTAGGTTCAGTTAAAATTACCCGGAGTTGTTATGATATTTTACACTGACACTGTGCCACTCATTATCCTATGTTGATTTGCCGGTGTGAACTACCCTGGTAGTTCATCGGCGCCTTGAGAGGTGCCTCATGGAGCCAGTCCATGAGGACCGCTCATCCCTACAGAGGACAGAACTACAAATGCCTGGTATCCCACCCCAGCGGTGCCAGGCAGCTGTCCAGTCCGTAGGGTTGAAGAGCCGGCTCTGGTTCACCCCAGACACGGCTCTTTTAATTTTTGCGCGTCTCCAAGCTCCCTCCCTGCCCCCCCTCCCCAGGCCACTTCCCCTCACCGAGGCGCGGGACCCCTACGATAAAAGATCACAGACGCCCACTCCATACGACATCTTCAGTGTTCACTCCGATATCATCCACTTAGTAAGGATCAAGATACACCAATATGGTATCATAGCAAGAAGCCGCATACACATACCAACATTTAAATGGCGTTAAATATCTTATCCAATAATGTTAACGGTTTTAACAGCCCCATAAAAAGGAAGGCCGCATTCATAGATTACAAAAGGAAAAAGGCGGACGTTCTCCTCCTACAGGAGACTCACTTCAGCACTAGTAGCTCCCCTAAATATTTAGACAAACATTACACACAATTCTACCTAGCGTCTGCGGCGGAGAAAAAGCGAGGGGTGGGGATTCTCTTTCACAATAGCGTTCCCTTTACACTGCAGACACTCAGGAGGGACAGTGCAGGCAGATTCCTGATTGTTATGGGAACTATTCACGAACAGCCGGTGACTTTGGCCTCGCTGTACGCTCCTTGTGAGCAAAGTCACGATTTTTTCAGAGATTTCTTCCAAAAACTGCACCAAGTAGCCAAAGGCCACATTATCCTAGCGGGCGACTTTAATCTCACGATGAATCCAAAACTAGATAGGACAGGCACACCAAGGAGCGGTCAGCGGAGGGCTCTAGAAGCTTTAAAGAAGGGACTCAAGAAAAATCAGCTAACTGATATCTGGAGGGAGTTGCACCCCACAGAGAGAAATTACACCTTCTATTCCCATCCCCATGACGCATATAGCAGAATCGACTATTTCTTCATCTCTAGTAGACTGGTCCCCTTGGTCTCCTATACAGGGATCCATGATATTTCATGGACTGACCATGCACCCATAGAGCTACGGTGCACTCAAATTCGCTCTGATAGACCTGGCGCAAACTGGAAACTTAATGAGTCACTTTTAAAAATCCCAGATATTTGTGGATCAGTGAGCGAGGAAATCAACCAATTCTTTAAGATAAATGATGGTTCGGTAAAATCATACTTTACCCTCTGGGAGGCCTATAAGGCAACCATAAGGGGTACATTAATTGGCATAGCAGCTCGCAGAAAGAGAGAGAGAAACAATAAATTGGTAACACTCCAAAATAAACTGCATGCCCTCACAGCAAAGCACAAAAACCGATCTGACCCGTAGACATTGACTGAGATAAAGAACACCAAAATTGAGCTTAATCTACTGATGGCCTCGCAGGCAGACAAATCCTTGAATTGGTCAAAAAGGAAATACTATGAAAAGGCAAACAGGCCAGATACTATGCTAGCACGCAAATTACAAACCAAACACTCAAATTATAACATACAGGCGATCCGCTTAAAAACTGGAGCCTCTACATCCAACCCGAAAAACATAGTGGAAGAATTCAAATCTTTCTACGAAAACTTATATAATGGAGAGAAAGTGGCACATAATATCAAAACCGCAAGGGCCGCAGAAGATTTTCTGGCGAGCGCCAGTCTGACGGGGCTGAACGAGTTGGACAGAGGGGGGATGGAAGCAGAGTTCACATTAGAGGAACTTTCCCAGGTCATCACTGACCTCAAGCCTTCAAAGGCCCTGATGGCTACACAGGGCTGTATTATAAGAAGTTCATTGAGAACCTGGCCCCATGGCTGCTCCGAATGTTTAACGCCGTATTGGCAGGAGCCCCGTTGCCGGAGCAGATGCTCCAAGCGTCTATCTCAGTGATTTATAAAGATGGAAAAGATCTGCAAGATTGCAAAAGTTATCGCCCAATCTCCCTCATTAATACTGACGTCAAAATATATGCCAAACTAATAGCCAATAGATTGAGTCACATCCTGCCCAGACTTATACATCCAGATCAAGTCGGCTTTATTAAAGGTAGACAAGCTGCGGACAACACCCGACGAATCATTGATCTGATAGAGATAGCCAATAATAAGAAAATACCAGCTATGATGTGAAGTCTGGACGCAGAATTAAGCTTTTGACAGGATTGACTGGCCTTACCTACAACAGATGCTTGGGGCAATTGGCTTTGGGGATAAGGTGAGTGGCGCTATAATGGCGTTGTACTCTGGCCCCGCTGCTAGGGTCATACGCCAGGGCTTCCCATCAAATACATTCCAAATTAAAAGTGGTGCACATCAGGGGTGCCCATTATCTCCCCTTTTATTCGCGCTGTGTATGGAACCGCTAGCGGCGCAGATCCGCAACAACCCGGATATCTTAGGGATTACTATAGATTCGAAATCCCACAAGGTTGCTGTAGAGGGAGAAAGGGGGTGGCCCGGTATTAAAGGGGTTGCACCCCATTTGGCCACCCCTGACCGCACCAGGGAGACAAAGGGTTAACTGGACTGAGGTCCAGAAATGTGATGTAACCCTTGTTATGACATGTAAATGTATTTTCCCCTGTTCCATTGTAATGTCTGGTTACTCAGTGTTTGCATCACACACACACTAGAATCCATCCGGGAGCACAAGGGTTAATAGTTCTTTAATGATTATAGCTCTTTGTGAAGTTTTCCCGCCTTTTCAGGCACCATTTTGCAGGTCCCCATTGGCCGCCATTAGGGCTCAATGCTTTTTAATGGTGAATCTTGCAGTGAAGTCCGGTTCCTGAGAAGACCAGCAGATGGCGTCCGAGAGGGAGAGCGGCGGTTTCCCATTGAAAGTCTATGGGCTCATTGACTTCAATGGAGAAACCCTCGAAAGAGCTTTTCAGGAATGAGTTGGCTGCCTTCCAGACCGCTTAACCGCAAAGCGGATACAATGTCCTTTAAAAGAGTTAAAATCACTTGAGTCAAGTTCAACGTTAATTGGCGTGGGAATAAACAGTTCTGGGGGCCCTAGAAATAAAATTCTTTTTGCCCCTAGTTCCTAGGCTTCCCCCCACTCGACCATAACCGGGTCCCCGAATCCTGGACCCCCGATAAGGGTCGAACCAGATAGAGCGGGTCGCGCCATAGGCTTTGCCGGCGGCGGCAGAAACGGCTCAGAAAAATGACTAAGTGTGAAATGCTGAATTTTAGGAATCCATATCTCCGGTTCTGGAGGGACCAGAGGATCAAGGTTTGGGGTATCTGTAGTCACTGCTCCGGCATCACTGCAGAACCATCCTTGAACCTCTTGGACCAAACCGACGGAGTATGGACCCCCTTGAAAGTTCGGGGCTTTTACCATTGATTCTAATGAGGGAAAAGCCGCATGGTGAAAAAATGACTAAGTGTAAAATGTTGAAATGTGTAAGTCCATATCTCCGGTTCTGGAATGCCCAGAGGGATGGGATTTGGGTGACATGTAGCCAAGGTTCCGGCTTTAATGCATGCCCATTTCCAGTCCCCTCAGACCAACCAGACGGAGTATGGACGACTGTAAAGATTTGTGGATTTTCTCATAGACTTCAATGGCGGCGGTTCCCCATTGAAAGTCTATGGTAGGAAACCCCATTGACTACAACGGCGGAGTTGCTCCATTGAAAGCCATGGCGGCGGAGCCCGTTGTTTTCAGTGGGGATTTAGTGAAAAGCTGAGATTTCTTTTTCAGTGGAGATTTTTATATTAAAATGATTTAATGTGCATTTGTGTAACTCCGGTTCCTTAGGTCGTAGCAAGTCGCTTTTTGGACCATATGGTGTCCCAGTTCTGGCAATGCGAACTGTGAAGTTTGGACCTGCCAGACCCAACGGAACCGGATATTTTAATACGTATATGTGTTATGCTTTATATTGTATTTTAAGGTATGGATAAGTTCCAGAGGAAATTCTTTTGGCCATAAGGTAGCAGATGGCCCTAGAGACAACCCAATGTCTAGGACTTAAGTATTGTTCAAAGGATTTTGTCACCCTCACTGTTTACTTGAGGCTCAAACCAGAGCAGTCTTTAAGTGTCCCACTTCACACCTTTCAACAAAGGTTTTCCTGCCAGAACTCCAAATGGATAGACTGGCTGGCATTCCTGATGCAAATGTGGGGCTTCAGAAATGAGACCCCAGAGTTCTACTGCGCATGTGCCAACTAGCAGTGGGGCATGGGTCAGAATGCTTTCCCACGTTAGTGAGTGGCTGGAGGTAATTGAAAACCAATCCCCTGTGCTTAAGGTTAAGAATAGAGGGACAAAAGATATATAAACTGCTGTTCCCTATATTCCTTTGTTCTTCATGTTGTTCATGTTCTTCAAGTGTTCAGTCTGTTCTATACCATCTTGTTTGCTGAGAGAAACGCTATGCAATGTCTTCCTGCCAGAGGTCTTTTCATGCTTTTGGTGTCTTTATGACTATGAAGAGTGCTGTATGAACTGCCAGTCCAGCTGTGACTGCTTCATTATTTCCATGTTAAGTAAGTGTCTATATTTTGCCTGTTATTTGTACATATCTGTTGTGTTCACCTTTATCAAGGAATAAATTATATTTATCATATCTAAGTCTCGTCCCAGTTTAAACCCAGGTATATATTTATATATAGTTTTGGTGTAAATTACAACCTGTCTCAAGCTACCGTGACAGTTGCCCTGTATGCTGATGCCATCTTATTGGTGATCTCCAGACCCCTTACCTCTCTGCCGAACCTATTTGACCTGTTGGAAATATGTAATAAGATATCTGGATTTAAAATTAATCAAACCAAATCAGAGTCCCTGAATATCAGCCTCCCAAAAGAAACCGAAAAACTATTGAGTCTGAATTTCAATTTCAATTGGCAACCAAAACATATTAAATATCTGGGAGTCCAGATCACTAAGGATTACAAAGGCATCTACGAAGCAAATTACCCGAAATTGATTCGAACTTTAAAGGATGATCTGAGAAAGTGGATGCCATATAGGATCTCCTGGATAGGTAGGATACATAGTGTAAAGATGAATCTCCTCCCCCGTATCCTATACGTCTTCCAGACGTTACCAGTGCCACTGAGACTGAAGGATCTGCTCTCACTTCAGTCTGAAATCTCCAACTTCATATGGGGAGGGAAAAAACCGAGAGTAAACAAGACAATTATGAAAAGGACCACCCAATCAGGAGGTCTAGCGGTACCTTGCCTGTTATCTTACTATAAAGCGGCGCAATTGTGTCAACTCACACAATGGCAGATCAACCCAGCATTGAAAAGATGGGTGGATCTGGAGAAATAGGTCTGCTCCCCATTGGAGTTAGACAATCTGCTGTGGTTACCTAAAACAGCCATTAAATGGGCTGACCGGCCGCTTTCCTCGATGATCAACTCATTGTCGATTTGGGAGGCCGCTAAATCTAAATATGCCTTAACGTCCAAACACTCACTGATATCCCCGTTGTGGGGCAACCCCGACTTTGCGCCAGGACTAGCAGAACACACCTCAGGGATCTGGAAACAATATAGATATATTCGGCTTAGAGATCTGGAGGGGATACCAAATAAAATTAAATCATTTGAACAAATCAGATCAGAGAAAACATCCCACATTCCGAATTTTTCCGAGACCTCCAGATCAGGGCGTACTTTAACAAGAACACGCCATACCCACCATTAACCACATTTGAAAAGCTCTGTCTGACAGAAACAGACACACGGGGACTTACATCGCAGATCTATGGAGAAATAGTGGGTTCTGGGAATAAACAGCAGGAGCAAAAACTAACATATAGAATAAGGTGGGAGACCGACCTGGGAGAAGCCCTGGAGGAGGAGGACTGGTCGGCCATTCTAGAGGCGGCTGCCAAAAGCTCTATCTGTACGACTTTGAAGGAAAATGCATATAAAGTATTAATGAGATGGTACCTCACCGCACTGAAATTATCAAGCTTTGTGCCAGGATACTCCCCGCTGTGCCCAAAGCAGTGTGGAGAATCGGCCGACCTGTTACACATGCTGTGGTCTTGCCCTCGAATCTCACCCATTTGGGAAGAAATTAGAAATTGGATCCAGAGGATTTTCGACCTCACAATTCCCCCGGACCCGTGGCTGTTCCTGCTGAATAGGCCGTGGCCGGGACTCTCTAAAACTGGAAATAAATTAGTTGCACATTTCGCAACAGCAACGAGGTGCGAGATCGCAGCTATGTGGAAACAACCCGAGATCCCAAACATCCCCAAGGTTCGAGATCGAATGTGGTACATATGTCGCCTTGTTTGGAACAGACAGATATCCCAGGGGTAGAGGTCACCACAATTTGGCAATAATAGCTCAAAATGCGTTTTCACTGAAAGGACGAGAACATCGCAGGGGGCGACCTGGCCGTACACGGGGAAGCATTAGGACATAAGAGGTTCAAGAACTAAACCGACAAGAGCTGAGGGATGATGCAAGTCTCGAACTGAACATTAATCCCATTACAAAAACTGGAGAGGCCCGCACCCTCGGGGTCATCTCCCCCCCCCCCCCTATCCTTATTTTACCCATTAGCGCAGCACCCTAATTGTACCACGTAATGCAAAACCGGAGTTACGTCAATGTTCAGACTGCACAGCTACTCAGGAGAGTACAGGCATACCCCGCTTTAAGGACACTCACTTTAAGTACACTCGCGAGTAAGTACATATCGCCCAATAGGCAAACAGCAGCTCGCGCATGCGCCTGTCAGCACGTCCTGAACAGCAATACCAACTCCCTACCTGTACCGAAGCTGTGCGCAAGCGGGGAGACTATAGAGACTGCTACACATGCGTTATTTTCATCAGTTCTGCACGTATATGACGATTGCAGTGCAGTACATGCATCGATAAGAGGGGAAAAAGGCAGTGCTTCACTTTAAGTACATTTTCACTTTACATACATGCTCCGGTCCCATTGCGTACGTTAATGCGGGGTATGCCTGTGTTACATAGTTCATTTATGTATTTATTTATATTCATTTATACATATTCATTTATCGGGTCGCAGTTCATTTCCAAGTTCTAGCGAGCCTTCGCCCAAAGGATGGACATCACTGTCCACTTTTCTTCAGGGTACCACCCTCAGACGAATGGCAAACCGAGAGAACAAACCAAACGTTAGAACAATACCTGTGGTGCTTCATTTCCGACAGTCAAGACGATTGAGTGGACCTTCTTCCTTGGGCGGAGTTTGCCCACAACTCTTTAAGCAGCAGTTCCACGCAGGAATCTCCGTTTTTTTTTTATCAATTACGGCTTCCACCCGGGGCGGCTTCCCATTTCATCAGTTCCTTCCGAGGTTCCGGCAGCAGATGACCGAATTAAGGTTCTGCAGGAATCATGGAAGAAGATCCAGAAGGCACTGGAGGAGGCGATTCACAGACGGAAGGCTCAAGCGGAACGTCATCGCCGAGAGGTGCCTGACTTCAAGCCAGGAGACAAGGTATGGTTCTCGTCAAAAAACATTAGGCTGAAGACTCCAAGCCTTAAACTGGCCCCCAGGTACCTGGGTCCTTTTACTGTGTTGGAACAGATTAACCCTGTTGCGTATCGCCTTCAGCTTCCTCCATCTATGAAGATACCCTCAGTTTTTCATATCTCCCTCCTGAAACCCGTGTCCCAGAGTCCACGATTTCATAAGGCGCCTATGATTCCCAAGCCTGTGATGGTACGGGGTCAAAGAGAATACGAGATTCAATCAATTATACACTCGAGAAAGTACTGTCCAGTACTGGTCCACTGGAGGGGTTTTGGACCCAAGGAGAGGTCATGGATACCCTATCACCAAATACACGCTCCCAGGTTGTTGAAGCTCTTCCATGCCAGGCACCCTCACAAGCCATATTGGAGACCATTGATTATATATTTGTAGTGTTGTTGTTTTAAATAAATGTTTTTTATATATTTGAAGTACACAGTTGTGCGTTTTAGCTTCCAGCTTGTTAATTGTCATTATATGTATGTTTTTGTTTTATGTACTTTATGTAATGTTATCATAGTTGAGTTATGTAGTATTATGCTATGTTTTGTATTTTTTCTTATTTTTCATGTGTATGACATCTCCATCCTTGGATCCTGACTGTCAGTCCGGGTTGTATACAATTTATATATTTTGTCATATATACATTTATAGGCGCCAGAGATATATCTTCTTCCACTTCTAGCACTTTCTCTGACCCGGTGGTCAGTCATATTTCAGACTGCCCCTACATATTCTTTTTACTTGTTAGAATATTAGGTATTTTTTGGACACATATATTGTTCACATATACACTTTTAGAATTAGCGCTTCCTATCTGTTTTGTTAATGAAACATAATAAGGCAGCCACTAATATACACAAAGTTATTTAATGACACTGGGACATTATTCGGAATGACTCAATTCTAGGGGACAGTTTAAATGAGACCAGCCATTGTTTTTAAATGGGCAAAAAATCTGAAAATTTTTCCAGCCTCAGCCTGCTAGCAAAGAAACAGGAAAAATATGAGGGACTCGTGGGTCCCCGAACGCCCCGCAGAATGCTGCAAATGTGGGCGCAATGGTTGTCTCACGTGTGCACAGGTCACCAATAAAAGTAAGATCATTTCAATAAAGGAATTTATCAATTGCAACACGACTTATGTAGTCTACCTTTTAACATGCACTTGCGGTTTGCTAAGAGAACATTAGGAGAGAGGTTTGTAGAACACAGGCGGAACATGATTAAAGGCGTCACAGGCGGAACATCATTAAAGGCGTCACAGGCGGAACATCATTAAAGGCGTCACAGGCGGAACATCATTAAAGGCGTCACAGGCGGAACATGATTAAAGGCGTCACAGGCGGAACATCATTAAAGGCGTCACAGGCGGAACATCATTAAAGGCGTCACAGGCGGAACATCATTAAAGGCGTCACAGGCGGAACATGATTAAAGGCGTCACAGGCGGAACATGATTAAAGGCGTCACAGGCGGAACATGATTAAAGGCGTCACAGGCGGAACATGATTAAAGGCGTCACAGGCGGAACATCATTAAAGGCGTCACAGGCGGAACATCATTAAAGGCGTCACAGGCGGAACATCATTAAAGGCGTCACAGGCGGAACATCATTAAAGGCGTCACAGGCGGAACATCATTAAAGGCGTCACAGGCGGAACATCATTAAAGGCGTCACAGGCGGAACATCATTAAAGGCGTCACAGGCGAAACATCATTAAAGGCGTCACAGGCGAAACATCATGTGACAAACGCCCCTCTTTTGTAGTGCTGACGTCTGTCTGGGTTCTTCCCGACACAGTCTTCTAGGGTTATTTAATACAAAAAACAGGATCATGCAAAGTATTAAGCTGCTTAACTCAGGCTTCTGCCTGCTTTATTTTCATCCAAGTAAGGTACTGCAGCTTTAACATGTGTAGGTTAGAGGTACTCAGATACTTTCATTCAGCAGTTCACTCATTTCATTGTTACAGTATTTCCCACACTGTTATTTCAAGTAAAAAGAAACCAAATTATATAAACAAAATCCTATCCCTTTCAGGGATCTAACTACACATAGAATCAGTCTCTCTAACAGCTGCTGGCCAACTAACCTGGTTCCCCAGCTTAAAACAATGCTCTCTCATTTAGGGTCACTTAGATACAGCACAGTCTTTTAGCAACAGCAGTAAACATTTGTTTGGTCTTATCTGTTCGTGGTGGGAACTCGGTCCCGTGTCCAGGCAAATCCTCTGGTACTGTGATACTTGGAGGGGCCGTCAACCCCGAAACTGGAAACAGGGGAGCAGCGATACCCCCAGCCTCCAGGCTCTAAGGAGAGAGAGTGAAATGCAAAACCTCTCTGCTCTAAATACCTGTGCATGTGATTAGAAGAGCAGGTGAGGGAGAACTAGAGCCATTGTAATCTGTGGTCTGGATTTTCCATCCAGCTGCCTGAGTTAATGGGAAGCTGTGGAACGGATCATTTTTAGCTATTCCTGCACTTTCTGCTCTAAAATGGGGCAGAAAGCTGCCTAACATCTTTGGACTATGTCACATATCCCCCTCCCCAGCTCACACCTACTGGGGTGAGCGGCCATGGACCTCACTGGGGTGAGCGTCCTACCTGAAATGCTTGAGCTAACTGCTCAGTACAACATTAAGTATTTACATGACACGAATATGAACTTCATTATAAATTTACCAACCAAAAAGGGCATTTTTTTTTTCCCCCATATTGTAAGCTACCAATATTTTTTCTCTTATACTACAGCCTTGTAATCTTAAGGGCCATCAACCCTGTATATTAATTTGTAGTTTAGCTACATTTTCAACACAGAGAACCAATATAACATTGTAATATTGACAAAATGCTTATTTGCATAGTTAAGTGTCCGTGACATAGTCCACACGTGTAATAAAAAAAATAAATCCACACGTGTAATAAAAAAAATAAATCGGTCAGTTCCCCCAAACATATTTTTTTTTTTTTTTTTTTACTTCCAGTCTATTGCATCCTTTGACTTTATTTCATAGCCCGCTGCAACCTGCAAATGACTGGACTGTTTCTTTAGCTTCTGATGAGACCCTTGGACCGGATTCTCCTTGGCTCCACAGTGTGGTCCAGATTGGTGAGATATGGAACTATTCAGGCGCCGTGTTAACCTTCGTTGTTTTTTCTTTTCAATCTTTGATTTCCCTTTTGTGGCCATTACCAGGCCTTTGGGTTTTGGAGACCTAGTTGCCTCTGTACAAACGTAGTCCATATTAACCACGTCATCAGGATCTGTCAACAAGTTTGTGTTTTCAGGAACTGCCACCCACTTGGCTAAAACATCTTCTGTGTTGTCCTGGGTGTGTCCACTAGTTTGATAATCTTCTGGACAACGTAAATGAAATTGAGGATCTGGATTTTTGAATCCCAGATCAGGGAGTATATTCTCAGGAGGGTGCCTATCTGTTTCTGGAATAACAGCAGCACAATCAAAGTCAATTCTTTCTCCTTCCTCTTTGTCATCAGTGAGGGCATTGAGTTTACGTTCCCTGGTCTCCTTTTGTGACCGTGTCTCTTTTAGCCTTGGAATCTCTTTCTCCAACTTCATCTTTATAGCAAATCGTAATATTGCAACAGCATTGAAGATACACGTATAGGAACGTACAGCTTGCTTGGTTAGGAGGTAGGATTGATAGCCCGACTGAACCACTTTAGCCGCTTCTCCCATGTCCGTCATCTGTTTCAGAGCGAGGTTTAACTCTGTTTCATTTTCTCTATTCTTGACCTGCAGCTGCAGGTGCTCCTTCTGGGTCTTGTCCAGCTCCAGCTGCAGCCGGGCCCCCTCATTTGCCGTGTGGTCCAGCTGCTTGTAGATATCGGCCATCTCGCTTTCATAGCGCAATGTCAGGCAGACCACCTGACGGACGGAGATCTCCTCTCTCTTGGCGCACTGTATCTCGCGCTCAGCCATCTGCTTCTGCAGCTCTTCAACCTGATCGTGCCAGACCTCCCTCAGGGTCTTCACCTCTTTCTGGTGCTTGCTCTGGGTTTGCATCAGCGCCTCCATTTTTTGGAGCTCTGCAGTTTGTGTCGCCTGGATCGCCGCTGATTCTGTATTCTGCAGTGCTTCCTGCATTTCTAACTTTTCCTGGATCAATTGCTTCTCCACTTTTTCTGCTTGGTGAAGCTTCTCATCACCTTCACTGATCTGGTCAGTCAAGTCTGAATTTTTCTGTGTCAGACTTACATTCTCTCTTTTTACAGTCTCTAAATTACTCAGGGTATTCTCATAGGTTTCCTTCAATGTACACAGCTCTGTGCTGCGAGCGTAGACCTCATGGCGTGAGAGTTCCAGCTCTGCTTTAAGCGCGCTAGCCTCTTGCCGAGAAACCCCCAACTCTGTGATGAAGTTTTGCACATCTTTCTGGGACATCTCATAGCATAGTTTCCAGTCAGTTCTTGTTTTCTTTGATTCGCTTGGCTCTCTGCCTATGATGGTAGCAGTAGCCTTTGTCATCTCTAGGCGTGTCGTCATTCCTGGGACGATTGCGCCAGGCCCTATGGGCTGTTGCTCATCTCGGCGCCTTTCTGACGCATGTCCTGACAGTGCAGGTTGAAGTGGCTCGGTCACTTCCCCTGTGACTTGAGGAACAGTTTTCTTTCTTTTTGCTTTATTAGCTCCAGAGATATCAGTGGTACTGGGCACACACTCACTGTTATCAGCTTCCACATCTTGCTTGCACTCACAGGGCGTTGCTTGCTTTTGCAGCTGTTTGTCTTTGAAAATTTTGGGGCACACATCTTCCATGTGACCTACTTCACGACAGGCCCAGCATACTAAATTCATCTGTGGGTACGGCTCTCCTCCAGGGTCGTGATCATAGTATGGCCTGAAGGGACACTGTTTTGTATGGTTACGTACATTACACAACAAACATTTCACGTCGGCCATTTTAGAAACCCGGCAGGGACAATTTGCTAGCTGCAAATTCACTCACTTCAGCAAAAGGCATTAGCTTTACAAACAGCACTTGCTAGATGCAAAAAAAAATTTCCTCTTCAGCAAAACATTTTGGTTTTCTGTTTGGGTTCAGGGTGCTATTGCATCCACACTTCGCACATTCTCTGTGTATGCTAGAAGCACAACTGATATACACAGCGGGACAGACTTCACTCATAGCATCTGTACTTTAGTTCAGCTCGGCGGCCATTTTAAACCCCCGCATTTATTTGCAAACCCACAGACTTTTTAGTGTCTGCCCGCATTCTCCACCATATGTGACAAACGCCCCTCTTTTGTAGTGCTGACGTCTGTCTGGGTTCTTCCCGACACAGTCTTCTAGGGTTATTTAATACAAAAACAGGATCATGCAAAGTATTAAGCTGCTTAACTCAGGCTTCTGCCTGCTTTATTTTCATCCAAGTAAGGTACTGCAGCTTTAACATGTGAAGGTTAGAGGTACTCAGATACTTTCATTCAGCAGTTCACTCATTTCATTGTTACAGTATTTCCCACACTGTTATTTCAAGTAAAAAGAAACCAAATTATATAAACAAAATCCTATCCCTTTCAGGGATCTAACTACACATAGAATCAGTCTCTCTAACAGCTGCTGGCCAACTAACCTGGTTCCCCAGCTTAAAACAATGCTCTCTCATTTAGGGACACAAGATACAGCACAGTCTTTTAGCAACAGCAGTAATCATTTGTTTGGTCTTATCTGTTCGTGGTGGGAACTCGGTCCCGTGTCCAGGCAAATCCTCTGGTACTGTGATACTTGGAGGGGCCGTCAACCCCGAAACTGGAAACAGGGGAGCAGCGATACCCCCAGCCTCCAGGCTCTAAGGAGAGAGAGTGAAATGCAAAACCTCTCTGCTCTAAATACCTGTGCATGTGATTAGAAGAGCAGGTGAGGGAGAACTAGAGCCATTGTAATCTGTGGTCTGGATTTTCCATCCAGCTGCCTGAGTTAATGGGAAGCTGTGGAACGGATCATTTTTAGCTATTCCTGCACTTTCTGCTCTAAAATGGGGCAGAAAGCTGCCTAACATCTTTGGACTATGTCACAATCATTAAAGGCGTCACAGGCCGAACATCATTAAAGGCGTCACAGGCCGAACATCATTAAAGGCGTCACAGGCGGAACATCATTAAAGGCGTCACAGGCGGAACATCATTAAAGGCGTCACAGGCCGAACATCATTAAAGGCGTCACAGGCCGAACATCATTAAAGGCGTCACAGGCCGAACATCATTAAAGGCGTCACAGGCGGAACATCATTAAAGGCGTCACAGGCGGAACATCATTAAAGGCGTCACAGGCGGAACATCATTAAAGGCGTCACAGGCGGAACATCATTAAAGGCGTCACAGGCGGAACATCATTAAAGGCGTTACAGGCGGAACATCATTAAAGGCGTCACAGGCGGAACATCATTAAAGGCGTCACAGGCGGAACATCATTAAAGGCGTCACAGGCGAAACATCATTAAAGGCGTCACAGGCGGAACATCATTAAAGGCGTCACAGGCGGAACATCATTAAAGGCGTCACAGGCGGAACATCATTAAAGGCGTCACAGGCGGAACATCATTAAAGGCGTCACAGGCGGAACATCATTAAAGGCGTCACAGGCGGAACATCATTAAAGGCGTCACAGGCCGAACATCATTAAAGGCGTCACAGGCCGAACATCATTAAAGGCGTCACAGGCCGAACATCATTAAAGGCGTCACAGGCCGAACATCATTAAAGGCGTCACAGGCGGAACATCATTAAAGGCGTCACAGGCCGAACATCATTAAAGGCGTCACAGGCAGAACATCATTAAAGGCGTCACAGGCGAAACATCATTAAAGGCGTCACAGGCGGAACATCATTAAAGTCGTCACAGGCGGAACATCATTAAAGGCGTCACAGGCCGAACATCATTAAAGGCGTCACAGGCGAAACATCATTAAAGTCGTCACAGGCGGAACATCATTAAAGGCGTCACAGGCCGAACATCATTAAAGGCGTCACAGGCGGAACATCATTAAAGGCGTCACAGGCGGAACATCATTAAAGGCGTCACAGGCGGAACATCATTAAAGGCGTCACAGGCCGAACATCATTAAAGGCGTCACAGGCGAAACATCATTAAAGGCGTCACAGGCGGAACATCATTAAAGGCGTCACAGGCGGAACATCATTAAAGGCGTCACAGGCGGAACATCATTAAAGGCGTCACAGGCGAAACATCATTAAAGGCGTCACAGGCGGAACATCATTAAAGGCGTCACAGGCGGAACATCATTAAAGGCGTCACAGGCGAAACATCATTAAAGGCGTCACAGGCGGAACATCATTAAAGGCGTCACAGGCAAAACATCATTAAAGGCGTCACAGGCGGAACATCATTAAAGGCGTCACAGGCGAAACATCATTAAAGGCGTCACAGGCGGAACATCATTAAAGGCGTCACAGGCAAAACATCATTAAAGGCGTCACAGGCCGAACATCATTAAAGGCGTCACAGGCGGAACATCATTAAAGGCGTCACAGGCGAAACATCATTAAAGGCGTCACAGGCGGAACATCATTAAAGGCGTCACAGGCAAAACATCATTAAAGGCGTCACAGGCCGAACATCATTAAAGGCGTCACAGGCCGAACATCATTAAAGTCGTCACAGGCGGAACATCATTAAAGTCGTCACAGGCGGAACATCTTTAAAGGCGTCACAGGCGGAACATCATTAAAGGCGTCACAGGCGGAACATCATTAAAGGCGTCACAGGCGAAACATCATTAAAGGCGTCACAGGCGAAACATCATTAAAGGCGTCACAGGCGGAACATCATTAAAGGCGTCACAGGCGGAACATCATTAAAGGCGTCACAGGCGGAACATCATTAAAGGCGTCACAGGCGGAACATCATTAAAGGCGTCACAGGCGGAACATCATTAAAGGCGTCACAGGCGGAACATCATTAAAGGCGTCACAGGCGAAACATCATTAAAGGCGTCACAGGCGAAACATCATTAAAGGCGTCACAGGCGGAACATCATTAAAGGCGTCACAGGCGGAACATCATTAAAGGCGTCACAGGCGGAACATCATTAAAGGCGTCACAGGCGGAACATCATTAAAGGCGTCACAGGCGGAACATCATTAAAGGCGTCACAGGCGGAACATCATTAAAGGCGTCACAGGCGGAACATCATTAAAGGCGTCACAGGCGGAACATCATTAAAGGCGTCACAGGCGGAACATCATTAAAGGCGTCACAGGCGAAACATCATTAAAGGCGTCACAGGCCGAACATCATTAAAGGCGTCACAGGCCGAACATCATTAAAGGCGTCACAGGCGGAACATTACAGGCGAAACATCGTTAAAGGCGTCACAGGCCGAACATCATTAAAGGCGTCACAGGCGGAACATCATTAAAGGCGTTACAGGCGGAACATCATTAAAGGCGTCACAGGCGAAACATCATTAAAGGCGTCACAGGCGGAACATCATTAAAGGCGTCACAGGCGAAACATCATTAAAGGCGTCACAGGCGGAACATCATTAAAGGCGTCACAGGCCGAACATCATTAAAGGCGTCACAGGCGGAACATCATTAAAGGCGTCACAGGCGGAACATCATTAAAGGCGTCACAGGCCGAACATCATTAAAGGCGTCACAGGCCGAACATCATTAAAGGCGTCACAGGCGAAACATCATTAAAGGCGTCACAGGCCGAACATCATTAAAGGCGTCACAGGCGAAACATCATTAAAGGCGTCACAGGCCGAACATCATTAAAGGCGTCACAGGCGGAACATCATTAAAGGCGTCACAGGCGGAACATCATTAAAGGCGTCACAGGCGAAACATCATTAAAGGCGTCACAGGCGGAACATCATTAAAGGCGTCACAGGCGAAACATCATTAAAGGCGTCACAGGCCGTGGAATCTCGAGACATTTTTCTCATATAAAAAATAATAAGCCAAAAGATATTATGGTTACGGGCATTGAACAAATCGTCACTAGTTCCCTTAGAAGGGATAGGTTCTTCAGGCTCCGGCAACAAGGGAACTACTGGGTTTTCTGACTGCAAACATTACAACCAGGAGGCCGAAATGAGGAATTAGATGAATTGGCATTTCACTCTTCTGATGGTTAGCAGCCACCACCCGAAGCACATTAAGGACAATATACCAACAGAGCAATTCCTCAGACCAGTGATTCACAACCTTTTTTTGTTTGGAGGTACCCTTGAAGTATTTTGAAAAATCTCGGGGAACCCCTATCCGGCTGGGTTAATTCTTCAATCGGCAACTATACCAAGTTGCGAATACGCTGCGACCACGCAATGTAGATATCGGTCTCTTAGAACTACATAGGACGACAGATTTAAGAATTTACCTTTCTGCATCTACTCCACCACGGGGAATTTTACTAATTATATTGTAATTTTGTAAATATATTCCGATGTAATAAAATGTTATGTTTTTCTTTATTACTGATCCCACACTGATTAAGAGATTGACCAGGAGGAGGTATTAATTGATGGGCCACTGTTTGCCTAACATTTACCCTGGCATAGAGTGCAGTTCTGTGGGGTTTCTTTGTCACTCGTCTTGGGTTAAATCTGTATGACATTTCACTAGTTCCACTCGCATTTGGATGCCACGAACCCTGTAACTCAATCTGCCGCAGCCCATGTTTCCTGTATGGATTTGTAGCCACCATCAGTTCCTTTGTATCCAAGGACAGGATTAGAAACCCCCCCGTGGTCCAAAAGTGGAATTACTATGCATCAAGAATAGAAAGATAGCATACGGTCGGCGGGGGATCTCCAGACGTCCAGCCACAGCTGCTCAGCTAAAGTTAGGTTCAGTTAAAATTACCCGGAGTTGTTATGATATTTTACACTGACACTGTGCCACTCATTATCCTATGTTGATTTGCCGGTGTGAACTACCCTGGTAGTTCATCGGCGCCTTGAGAGGTGCCTCATGGAGCCAGTCCATGAGGACCGCTCATCCCTACAGAGGACAGAACTACAAATGCCTGGTATCCCACCCCAGCGGTGCCAGGCAGCTGTCCAGTCCGTAGGGTTGAAGAGCCGGCTCTGGTTCACCCCAGACACGGCTCTTTTAATTTTTGCGCGTCTCCAAGCTCCCTCCCTGCCCCCCCTCCCCAGGCCACTTCCCCTCACCGAGGCGCGGGACCCCTACGATAAAAGATCACAGACGCCCACTCCATACGACATCTTCAGTGTTCACTCCGATATCATCCACTTAGTAAGGATCAAGATACACCAATATGGTATCATAGCAAGAAGCCGCATACACATACCAACATTTAAATGGCGTTAAATATCTTATCCAATAATGTTAACGGTTTTAACAGCCCCATAAAAAGGAAGGCCGCATTCATAGATTACAAAAGGAAAAAGGCGGACGTTCTCCTCCTACAGGAGACTCACTTCAGCACTAGTAGCTCCCCTAAATATTTAGACAAACATTACACACAATTCTACCTAGCGTCTGCGGCGGAGAAAAAGCGAGGGGTGGGGATTCTCTTTCACAATAGCGTTCCCTTTACACTGCAGACACTCAGGAGGGACAGTGCAGGCAGATTCCTGATTGTTATGGGAACTATTCACGAACAGCCGGTGACTTTGGCCTCGCTGTACGCTCCTTGTGAGCAAAGTCACGATTTTTTCAGAGATTTCTTCCAAAAACTGCACCAAGTAGCCAAAGGCCACATTATCCTAGCGGGCGACTTTAATCTCACGATGAATCCAAAACTAGATAGGACAGGCACACCAAGGAGCGGTCAGCGGAGGGCTCTAGAAGCTTTAAAGAAGGGACTCAAGAAAAATCAGCTAACTGATATCTGGAGGGAGTTGCACCCCACAGAGAGAAATTACACCTTCTATTCCCATCCCCATGACGCATATAGCAGAATCGACTATTTCTTCATCTCTAGTAGACTGGTCCCCTTGGTCTCCTATACAGGGATCCATGATATTTCATGGACTGACCATGCACCCATAGAGCTACGGTGCACTCAAATTCGCTCTGATAGACCTGGCGCAAACTGGAAACTTAATGAGTCACTTTTAAAAATCCCAGATATTTGTGGATCAGTGAGCGAGGAAATCAACCAATTCTTTAAGATAAATGATGGTTCGGTAAAATCATACTTTACCCTCTGGGAGGCCTATAAGGCAACCATAAGGGGTACATTAATTGGCATAGCAGCTCGCAGAAAGAGAGAGAGAAACAATAAATTGGTAACACTCCAAAATAAACTGCATGCCCTCACAGCAAAGCACAAAAACCGATCTGACCCGTAGACATTGACTGAGATAAAGAACACCAAAATTGAGCTTAATCTACTGATGGCCTCGCAGGCAGACAAATCCTTGAATTGGTCAAAAAGGAAATACTATGAAAAGGCAAACAGGCCAGATACTATGCTAGCACGCAAATTACAAACCAAACACTCAAATTATAACATACAGGCGATCCGCTTAAAAACTGGAGCCTCTACATCCAACCCGAAAAACATAGTGGAAGAATTCAAATCTTTCTACGAAAACTTATATAATGGAGAGAAAGTGGCACATAATATCAAAACCGCAAGGGCCGCAGAAGATTTTCTGGCGAGCGCCAGTCTGACGGGGCTGAACGAGTTGGACAGAGGGGGGATGGAAGCAGAGTTCACATTAGAGGAACTTTCCCAGGTCATCACTGACCTCAAGCCTTCAAAGGCCCTGATGGCTACACAGGGCTGTATTATAAGAAGTTCATTGAGAACCTGGCCCCATGGCTGCTCCGAATGTTTAACGCCGTATTGGCAGGAGCCCCGTTGCCGGAGCAGATGCTCCAAGCGTCTATCTCAGTGATTTATAAAGATGGAAAAGATCTGCAAGATTGCAAAAGTTATCGCCCAATCTCCCTCATTAATACTGACGTCAAAATATATGCCAAACTAATAGCCAATAGATTGAGTCACATCCTGCCCAGACTTATACATCCAGATCAAGTCGGCTTTATTAAAGGTAGACAAGCTGCGGACAACACCCGACGAATCATTGATCTGATAGAGATAGCCAATAATAAGAAAATACCAGCTATGATGTGAAGTCTGGACGCAGAATTAAGCTTTTGACAGGATTGACTGGCCTTACCTACAACAGATGCTTGGGGCAATTGGCTTTGGGGATAAGGTGAGTGGCGCTATAATGGCGTTGTACTCTGGCCCCGCTGCTAGGGTCATACGCCAGGGCTTCCCATCAAATACATTCCAAATTAAAAGTGGTGCACATCAGGGGTGCCCATTATCTCCCCTTTTATTCGCGCTGTGTATGGAACCGCTAGCGGCGCAGATCCGCAACAACCCGGATATCTTAGGGATTACTATAGATTCGAAATCCCACAAGGTTGCTGTAGAGGGAGAAAGGGGGTGGCCCGGTATTAAAGGGGTTGCACCCCATTTGGCCACCCCTGACCGCACCAGGGAGACAAAGGGTTAACTGGACTGAGGTCCAGAAATGTGATGTAACCCTTGTTATGACATGTAAATGTATTTTCCCCTGTTCCATTGTAATGTCTGGTTACTCAGTGTTTGCATCACACACACACTAGAATCCATCCGGGAGCACAAGGGTTAATAGTTCTTTAATGATTATAGCTCTTTGTGAAGTTTTCCCGCCTTTTCAGGCACCATTTTGCAGGTCCCCATTGGCCGCCATTAGGGCTCAATGCTTTTTAATGGTGAATCTTGCTGTGAAGTCCGGTTCCTGAGAAGACCAGCAGAAGGCGTCCGAGAGGGAGAGCGGCGGTTTCCCATTGAAAGTCTATGGGCTCATTGACTTCAATGGAGAAACCCTCGAAAGAGCTTTTCAGGAATGAGTTGGCTGCCTTCCAGACCGCTTAACCGCAAAGCGGATACAATGTCCTTTAAAAGAGTTAAAATCACTTGAGTCAAGTTCAACGTTAATTGGCGTGGGAATAAACAGTTCTGGGGGCCCTAGAAATAAAATTCTTTTTGCCCCTAGTTCCTAGGCTTCCCCCCACTCGACCATAACCGGGTCCCCGAATCCTGGACCCCCGATAAGGGTCGAACCAGATAGAGCGGGTCGCGCCATAGGCTTTGCCGGCGGCGGCAGAAACGGCTCAGAAAAATGACTAAGTGTGAAATGCTGAATTTTAGGAATCCATATCTCCGGTTCTGGAGGGACCAGAGGATCAAGGTTTGGGGTATCTGTAGTCACTGCTCCGGCATCACTGCAGAACCATCCTTGAACCTCTTGGACCAAACCGACGGAGTATGGACCCCCTTGAAAGTTCGGGGCTTTTACCATTGATTCTAATGAGGGAAAAGCCGCATGGTGAAAAAATGACTAAGTGTAAAATGTTGAAATGTGTAAGTCCATATCTCCGGTTCTGGAATGCCCAGAGGGATGGGATTTGGGTGACATGTAGCCAAGGTTCCGGCTTTAATGCATGCCCATTTCCAGCCCCCTCAGACCAACCAGACGGAGTATGGACGACTGTAAAGATTTGTGGATTTTCTCATAGACTTCAATGGCGGCGGTTCCCCATTGAAAGTCTATGGTAGGAAACCCCATTGACTACAACGGCGGAGTTGCTCCATTGAAAGCCATGGCGGCGGAGCCCGTTGTTTTCAGTGGGGATTTAGTGAAAAGCTGAGATTTCTTTTTCAGTGGAGATTTTTGTATTAAAATGATTTAATGTGCATTTGTGTAACTCCGGTTCCTTAGGTCGTAGCAAGTCGCTTTTTGGACCATATGGTGTCCCAGTTCTGGCAATGCGAACTGTGAAGTTTGGACCTGCCAGACCCAACGGAACCGGATATTTTAATACGTATATGTGTTATGCTTTATATTGTATTTTAAGGTATGGATAAGTTCCAGAGGAAATTCTTTTGGCCATAAGGTAGCAGATGGCCCTAGAGACAACCCAATGTCTAGGACTTAAGTATTGTTCAAAGGATTTTGTCACCCTCACTGTTTACTTGAGGCTCAAACCAGAGCAGTCTTTAAGTGTCCCACTTCACACCTTTCAACAAAGGTTTTCCTGCCAGAACTCCAAATGGATAGACTGGCTGGCATTCCTGATGCAAATGTGGGGCTTCAGAAATGAGACCCCAGAGTTCTACTGCGCATGTGCCAACTAGCAGTGGGGCATGGGTCAGAATGCTTTCCCACGTTAGTGAGTGGCTGGAGGTAATTGAAAACCAATCCCCTGTGCTTAAGGTTAAGAATAGAGGGACAAAAGATATATAAACTGCTGTTCCCTATATTCCTTTGTTCTTCATGTTGTTCATGTTCTTCAAGTGTTCAGTCTGTTCTATACCATCTTGTTTGCTGAGAGAAACGCTATGCAATGTCTTCCTGCCAGAGGTCTTTTCATGCTTTTGGTGTCTTTATGACTATGAAGAGTGCTGTATGAACTGCCAGTCCAGCTGTGACTGCTTCATTATTTCCATGTTAAGTAAGTGTCTATATTTTGCCTGTTATTTGTACATATCTGTTGTGTTCACCTTTATCAAGGAATAAATTATATTTATCATATCTAAGTCTCGTCCCAGTTCAAACCCAGGTATATATTTATATATAGTTTTGGTGTAAATTACAACCTGTCTCAAGCTACCGTGACAGTTGCCCTGTATGCTGATGCCATCTTATTGGTGATCTCCAGACCCCTTACCTCTCTGCCGAACCTATTTGACCTGTTGGAAATATGTAATAAGATATCTGGATTTAAAATTAATCAAACCAAATCAGAGTCCCTGAATATCAGCCTCCCAAAAGAAACCGAAAAACTATTGAGTCTGAATTTCAATTTCAATTGGCAACCAAAACATATTAAATATCTGGGAGTCCAGATCACTAAGGATTACAAAGGCATCTACGAAGCAAATTACCCGAAATTGATTCGAACTTTAAAGGATGATCTGAGAAAGTGGATGCCATATAGGATCTCCTGGATAGGTAGGATACATAGTGTAAAGATGAATCTCCTCCCCCGTATCCTATACGTCTTCCAGACGTTACCAGTGCCACTGAGACTGAAGGATCTGCTCTCACTTCAGTCTGAAATATCCAACTTCATATGGGGAGGGAAAAAACCGAGAGTAAACAAGACAATTATGAAAAGGACCACCCAATCAGGAGGTCTAGCGGTACCTTGCCTGTTATCTTACTATAAAGCGGCGCAATTGTGTCAACTCACACAATGGCAGATCAACCCAGCATTGAAAAGATGGGTGGATCTGGAGAAATAGGTCTGCTCCCCATTGGAGTTAGACAATCTGCTGTGGTTACCTAAAACAGCCATTAAATGGGCTGACCGGCCGCTTTCCTCGATGATCAACTCAATGTCAATTTGGGAGGCCGCTAAATCTAAATATGCCTTAACGTCCAAACACTCACTGATATCCCCGTTGTGGGGCAACCCCGACTTTGCGCCAGGACTAGCAGAACACACCTCAGGGATCTGGAAACAAAATAGATATATTCGGCTTAGAGATCTGGAGGGGATACCAAATAAAATTAAATCATTTGAACAAATCAGATCAGAGAAAACATCCCACATTCCGAATTTTTCCGAGACCTCCAGATCAGGGCGTACTTTAACAAGAACACGCCATACCCACCATTAACCACATTTGAAAAGCTCTGTCTGACAGAAACAGACACACGGGGACTTACATCGCAGATCTATGGAGAAATAGTGGGTTCTGGGAATAAACAGCAGGAGCAAAAACTAACATATAGAATAAGGTGGGAGACCGACCTGGGAGAAGCCCTGGAGGAGGAGGACTGGTCGGCCATTCTAGAGGCGGCTGCCAAAAGCTCTATC
Organism: Ascaphus truei; assembly: GCF_040206685.1. Classification (NCBI taxonomy): domain Eukaryota; kingdom Metazoa; phylum Chordata; class Amphibia; order Anura; family Ascaphidae; genus Ascaphus; species Ascaphus truei. Next base: position 31,038 of record NW_027454156.1, on the reverse strand, counting down.
TGTACGACTTTGAAGGAAAATGCATATAAAGTATTAATGAGATGGTACCTCACCCCACTGAAATGATCAAGGTTTGTCCCTGGATACTCCCCGCTGTGCCCAAAGCAGTGTGGAGAATCGGCCGACCTGTTACACATGCTGTGGTCTTGCCCTCGAATCTCACCCATTTGGGAAGAAATTAGAAATTGGATCCAGAGGATTTTCGACCTCACAATTCCCCCGGACCCGTGGCTGTTCCTGCTGAATAGGCCGTGGCCGGGACTCTCTAAAACTGGAAATAAATTAGTTGCACATTTCGCAACAGCAACGAGGTGCGAGATCGCAGCTATGTGGAAACAACCCGAGATCCCAAACATCCCCAAGGTTCGAGATCGAACGTGGTACATATGTCGCCTTGGTTGGAACAGACAGATATCCCAGGGGTAGAGGTCACCACAATTTGGCAATAATAGCTCAAAATGCGTTTTCACTGAAAGGACGAGAACATCGCAGTGGCCGACCTGGCCGTACACGGGGAAGTATTAGGACATAAGAGGTTCAAGAACTAAACCGACAAGAGCTGCGGGATGATGCAAGTCTCGAACTGAACATTAATCCCATTACAAAAACTGGAGAGGCCCGCACCCTCGGGGTCATCTCCCCCCCCCCCCTATCCTTATTTTACCCATTAGCGCAGCACCCTAATTGTACCACGTAATGCAAAACCGGAGTTACGTCAATGTTCAGACTGCACAGCTACTCAGGAGAGTACAGGCATACCCCGCTTTAAGGTCACTCGCTTTAAGTACACTCGCGAGTAAGTACATATCGCCCAATAGGCAAACAGCAGCTCGCGCATGCGCCTGTCAGCACGTCCTGAACAGCAATACCGGCTCCCTACCTGTACCGAAGCTGTGCGCAAGCGGGGAGACTATAGAGCCTGTTACACATGTGTTATTTACATCAGTTCTGCACGTATATGACGATTGCCGTACAGTACATGCATCGATAAGAGGGGAAAAAGGTAGTGCTTCACTTTAAGTACATTTTCACTTTACATACATGCTCCGGTCCCATTGCGTACGTTAATGCGGGGTATGCCTGTGTTACATAGTTACATACATGCTCCGGTCCCATTGCGTACGTTAATGCGGGGTATGCCTGTGTTACATACATGCTCCGGTCCCATTGCGTACGTTAATGCGGGGTATGCCTGTGTTACATACATGCTCCGGTCCCATTGCGTACGTTAATGCGGGGTATGCCTGTGTTACATAGTTACATACATGCTCCGGTCCCATTGCGTACGTTAATGCGGGGTATGCCTGTGTTACATACATGCTCCGGTCCCATTGCATACGTTAATGCGGGGTATGCCTGTGTTACATAGTTACATACATGCTCCGGTCCCATTGCGTACGTTAATGCGGGGTATGCCTGTGTTACATACATGCTCCGGTCCCATTGCGTACGTTAATGCGGGGTATGCCTGTGTTACATACGTGCTCCGGTCCCATTGCGTACGTTAATGCGGGGTATGCCGGTGTTAGATACATGCTCCGGTCCCATTGCGTACGTTAATGCGGGGTATGCCTGTGTTACATACATGCTCCGGTCCCATTGCGTACGTTAATACGGGGTATGTCTGTGTTACATACATGCTCCGGTCCCATTGCGTACGTTAATACGGGGTATGTCTGTGTTACATACATGCTCCGGTCCCATTGCGTACGTTAATGCGGGGTATGCCTGTGTTACATACATGCTCCGGTCCCATTGCGTACGTTAATGCGGGGTATGCCTGTGTTACATAGTTACATACATGCTCCGGTCCCATTGCGTACGTTAATGCGGGGTATGCCTGTGTTACATACATTCTCCGGTCCCATTGCGTACGTTAATGCGGGGTATGTCTGTGTTACATACATGCTCCGGTCCCATTGCGTACGTTAATGCGGGGTATGCCTGTGTTACATATTTACATGCTCCGGTCCCATTGCGTACGTTAATGCGGGTATGCCTGTGTTACATAGTTACATACATGCTCCGGTCCCATTGCGTACGTTAATGCGGGGTATGCCTGTAGTTACATAGTTACATACATGCTCCGGTCCCATTGCGTACGTTAATGCGGGGTATGCCTGTGTTACATAGTTACATACATGCTCCGGTCCCATTGCGTACGTTAATGCGGGGTATGCCTGTGTTACATACATGCTCCGGTCCCATTGCGTACGTTAATGCGGGGTATGCCTGTGTTACATACATGCTCCGGTCCCATTGCGTACGTTAATGCGGGGTATGCCTGTGTTACATACATGCTCCGGTCCCATTGCGTACGTTAATGCGGGGTATGCCTGTGTTACATAGTTACATACATGCTCCGGTCCCATTGCGTACGTTAATGCGGGGTGTGCCTGTGTTACATACATGCTCCGGTCCCATTGCGTACGTTAATGCGGGGTATGCCTGTGTTACATAGTTACATACATGCTCCGGTCCCATTGCGTACGTTAATGCGGGGTATGCCTGTGTTACATACATGCTCCGGTCCCATTGCGTACGTTAATGCGGGGTATGCCTGTGTTACATAGTTACATACATGCTCCGGTCCCATTGCGTACGTTAATGAGGGGTATGCCTGTGTTACATACATGCTCCGGTCCCGTTGCGTACGTTAATGCGGGGTATGCCTGTGTTACATACATGCTCCGGTCCCATTGCGTACGTTAATGCGGGGTATGCCTGTGTTACATACATGCTCCGGTCCCGTTGCGTACATTAATGCGGGGTATGCCTGTGTTACATAGTTACATACATGCTCCGGTCCCATTGCGTACGTTAATGCGGGGTATGCCTGTGTTACATACATGCTCCGGTCCCGTTGCGTACGTTAATGCGGGGTATGCCTGTGTTACATACATTCTCCGGTCCCATTGCGTACGTTAATGCGGGGTATGCCTGTGTTACATAGTTACATACATGCTCCGGTCCCATTGCGTACGTTAATGCGGGGTATGCCTGTGTTACATACATGCTCCGGTCCCATTGCGTACGTTAATGCGGGGTATGCCTGTGTTACATACATGCTCCGGTCCCATTGCGTACGTTAATGCGGGGTATGCCTGTGTTACATAGTTACATACATGCTCCGGTCCCATTGCGTACGTTAATGCGGGGTATGCCTGTGTTACATACATGCTACGGTCCCATTGCGTACGTTAATGCGGGGTATGCCTGTGTTACATACATGCTCCGGTCCCATTGCGTACGTTAATGCGGGGTATGCCTGTACTTAGGTGTCTCACTGGAATGTTATATATGAGATATTCATTTTATATGTACTGTGATACTATATGTACTGTGATACTATATGTGATACTATATGTACTGTGATACTATATGTGATACTATATGTACTGAAAACTCTTCCAATAAATCCAAAGTTGAAAAAAAAAAAGCTATACTTCGTCAGACTCTGCCGCTTTGGGTAGAAGAGGGCGCGATCCCATTACTACCTATTGAGGTTTTGTTTATTGCCAATACCCATTTCTATGTGCAGGAGAATTGATCCGGTGACTGACACCATCATGTCCACGGGTGCAGAGTGGTGACATGTCCACGGTTGCAGGGTGCAGAGTGGTGACATGTCCATAACATGTCATGCTAATTAATCGGTTATTTGATGTACGTGCGATACTCACCTGTTTCACTAATACAATATTATTCTATATACTACACCACGAGGTTTTTTGCGCTGTTTCTCTTTTTGTTGTTGTACTAGTTTCGCTTTCTGGAGCCATACCATGAGCACAGCAGCATAAACCTCTCTCAATGTAACAGCTTTATTCAATTGTTATTTGCATTATCTTATTTTTGCACCAATTGAGCACAATATTCACAATTTATGAGCGCACATCACCCCCCTTTTTCTCACCTTGACTATTACTAATAATTTTGTTTTCCATTAGGTATTCCTGAATATTATCCCGTATTAAACCTTCCATTAGCTTCCCCACTATTGAAGTCAGGCTTACAGGTCTGTAATTCCCTGCTTGTGATCTAGCTCCCTTTTTAAATATAGGCACCACATCTGCTTTACGCCAATCTTGTGGTACTGAGCCTGTGGAAATGGAGTCCTTGAATATTAAATGTAAGGGTTTGGCTATTACTGAGCTTAACTCCTTGAGAACTCTTGGATGTATGCCATCGGGGCCAGGGGCCTTATTTACTTTAATTTTATCAAGCGGCCTATGAACTTCTTCCCTCGCCTGACACGAGATGCAGATGTGACCCCGGGGACATATATACCTGACACGAGATACAGATGTGACCCCGGGGACATATATCTCTCCCACACGTCTGATACGAGATGCAGATGTGACTCCGAGGACATATATCCCTCCCCCGCACGCCTGACACGAGATGCAAATGTGACCCCGGGGACATATATACCTCCCCTGCATGCCTGACACGAGATGCAGATGTGACCCCGGGGACATATATCCCTCCCCTGCATGCCTGACACGAGATGCAGATGTGACCCCGGGGACATATATCCCTCCCCTGCATGCCTGACACGAGATGCAGATGTGACCCCGGGGACATATATCCCTCCCACACGTCTGACACGAGATGCAGATGTGACCCCGGGGACATATATCACTCCCACAAGTCTGACATGAGATACATATGTGACCCCAGGGACATATATCCCTCCCCCGCACGCCTAACACGAGATGCAGATGTGACCCCGGGGACATATATCCCTCCCACACGTCTGACACGAGATACATATGTGACACCGGGGACATATATCCCTCCCCCGCATGCCTGACACGAGATGCAGATGTGACCCCGGGAACATATATCCCTCCCCCGCATGCCTGACACGAGATGCAGATGTGACCCCGGGGACATATATCCCTCCCACACGTCTGACACGAGATACATATGTGACCCCGGGGACATATATCCCTCCCCCGCATGCCTGACACGAGATGCAGATGTGACCCCGGGAACATATATCCCTCCCCCGCATGCCTGACACGAGATGCAGATGTGACCCCGGGAACATATATCCCTCCCCCGCATGCCTGACACGAGATGCAGATGTGACCCCGGGAACATATATCCCTCCCCCGCATGCCTGACACGAGATGCAGATGTGACCCCGGGAACATATATCCCTCCCCCGCATGCCTGACACGAGATGCAGATGTGACCCCGGGAACATATATCCCTCCCCCGCATGCCTGACACGAGATGCAGATGTGACCCCGGGACATATATCCCTCCCCCGCATGCCTGACACGAGATGCAGATGTGACCCCGGGAACATATATCCCTCCCACACGTCTGACACGAGATGCAGATGTGACCCCGGGGACATATATCCCTCCCCCGCACGCCTGACACGAGATGCAGATGTGACCCCGGGGACATATATCCCTCCCCTGCATGCCTGACACGAGATGCAGATGTGACCCCGGGGACATATATACCTCCCCTGCATGCCTGACACGAGATGCAGATGTGACCCCGGGGACATATATACCTCCCACACGTCTGACACGAGATGCAGATGTGACCCCGGGGACATATATCCCTCCCCTGCATGCCTGACACGAGATGCAGATGTGACCCCGGGGACATATATACCTCCCACACACGTCTGACACGAGATGCAGATGTGACCCCAGGAACATATATCCCTCCCCCGCATGCCTGACACGAGATGCAGATGTGACCCCGGGAACATATATCCCTCCCACACACGCCTGACACGAGAGCTCATCCTGTTCCCCACAGAGATTTTATTCATCACGCAGAGCTCCTCACTCCTGAAGTGCCAAGACACGGTGTCTATCCCGGGAACGGAAGGCTTTGCATGACGTGCGATTGCATGACGTGCGATTGCATGACGTGCGATTGCATGACGTGCGATTGCATGACGTGCGATTGCATGACGTGCGATTACATGACGTGCGATTGCATGACGTGCGATTGCATGACGTGCTGATTACAGGCAGCGCAGCACGGAAGGACTTTACACGCGCACGTATACATGAAGCCGGACTCGCGGATCTGCAGGGAACGAGCGGCCGCGTACTAGTGAGGTCCATGCTTCCAGTGATAACCCTCCGGGGTCACGCAGGGTCACGCGGGGTCACGCACGCTGCCCCGGAGAGGAGCAGCCCGCTACGTGTGTATGTATTCGCACATACACACACACGCACTTCTCCAGTCTCTCCCACCCCCTCCCCTCCGGCCCCTCATGTTGCTGGGTTTGGGGGGCCGCTCTCTCCTCCCCTTTTGCTGGATGGGGGGGCCTCACTCCGGGACTCGATGGCCTGATGAACGAGGTGCTCCCAGTCTGACTCTGAAATCTGCTGCGCCCAGACGGGGACGGACAGCGAGGGAAGCTTCACCGCGGCCATCGTCCTCTTCACCAGCTCCACATGCTCTGCGGCGGGAAGAGACAAGGGCATCAGGAGGGGGGGGTGGGGAGGGGGCATCAGGAGGGGGGGGTGGGGAGGGGGCATCAGGAGGGGGGGTGGGGAGGGGGCATCAGGAGGGGGGGGTGGGGAGGGGGGCATCAGGAGGGGGGGTGGGGAGGGGGCATCAGGAGGGGGGGTGGGGAGGGGGCATCAGGAGGGGGCACGGGGAGGGGGCATCAGGAGGGGGCACGGGGAGGGGGCACCCTGCCCACCCATCACCCACAGAGAGGGGGCACCCTGCCCTCCCGCCACCCACAGAGAGGGGGCACCCTGCCCTCCCGCCACCCACAGAGGGGGCACCCTGCCTTCCCGCCACCCACAGAGAGGGGGCACCCTGCCCACCCATCACCCACAGAGGGGGCACCCTGCCTTCCCGCCACCCACAGAGAGGGGGCATCCTGCCCACCCATCACCCACAGAGAGGGGGCACCCTGCCCTCCCGCCACCCACAGAGAGGGCACCCTGCCCTCCCATCACCCACAGAGAGGGGATACCCTGCCCTCCCACCACCCACAGAGAGGGGGCACCCTGCCCTCCCACCACCCACAGAGAGGGGGCACCCTGCCCTCCCGCCACCCACAGAGAGGGGGCACCCTGCCCACCCATCACCCACAGAGAGGGGGCTCCCTGCCCTCCCGCCACCCACAGAGAGGGGGCACCCTGCCCTCCCGCCACCCACAGAGAGGGGGCACCCTGCCCTCCCGCCACCCGCAGAGAGGGGGCACCCTGCCCACCCATCACCCACAGAGAGGGGGCACCCTGCCCTCCCGCCACCCACAGAGAGGGGGCACCCTGCCCTCCCACCACCCACAGAGAGGGGGCACCCTGCCCTCCCATCACCCACAGAGAGGGGGCACCCTGCCCTCCCGCCACCCACAGAGAGGGGGCACCCTGCCCTCCCGCCACCCACAGAGAGGGGGCACCCTGCCCACCCGCCACCCACAGAGAGGGGGCACCCTGCCCACCCGCCACCCGCAGAGAGGGGGCACCCTGCCCTCCCATCACCCACAGAGAGGGGGCACCCTGCCCTCCCGCCACCCGCAGAGAGGGGGCACCCTGCCCTCCCGCCACCCGCAGAGAGGGGGCACCCTGCCCTCCCGCCACCCACAGAGAGGGGGCACCCTGCCCACCCATCACCCACAGAGAGGGGGCACCCTGCCCTCCCGCCACCCACAGAGAGGGGGCACCCTGCCCACCCACCACCCACAGAGAGGGGGCACCCTGCCCTCCCGCCACCCACAGAGAGGGGGAACCCTGCCCACCCACAGAGAGGGGGCACCCTGCCCTCCCGCCACCCACAGAGAGGGGACACCCTGCCCACCCATCACCCACAGAGAGGGGGCACCCTGCCCTCCCATCACCCGCAGAGAGGGGGCACCCTGCCCTCCCATCACCCACAGAGAGGGGGCACCCTGCCCTCCCGCCACCCACAGAGAGGGGGCACCCTGCCCACCCATCACCCGCAGAGAGGGGGCACCCTGCCCACCCATCACCCACAGAGAGGGGGCACCCTGCCCACCCATCACCCACAGAGAGGGGGAACCCTGCCCTCCCGCCACCCACAGAGAGGGGGCACCCTGCCCTCCCGCCACCCACAGAGAGGGGGCACCCTGCCCACCCAACACCCACAGAGAGGGGGCACCCTGCCCTCCCGCCACCCACAGAGAGGGCACCCTGCCCTCCCATCACCCACAGAGAGGGGATACCCTGCCCTCCCACCACCCACAGAGAGGGGGCACCCTGCCCTCCCGCCACCCACAGAGAGGGGGCACCCTGCCCACCCATCACCCACAGAGAGGGGGCTCCCTGCCCTCCCGCCACCCACAGAGAGGGGGCACCCTGCCCTCCCGCCACCCACAGAGAGGGGGCACCCTGCCCTCCCGCCACCCGCAGAGAGGGGGCACCCTGCCCACCCATCACCCACAGAGAGGGGGCACCCTGCCCTCCCATCACCCGCAGAGAGGGGGCACCCTGTCACCCACAGAGAGGGGGCACCCTGCCCTCCCGCCACCCACAGAGAGGGGGCACCCTGCCCTCCCGCCACCCACAGAGAGGGGGCACCCTGCCCACCCGCCACCCACAGAGAGGGGGCACCCTGCCCACCCGCCACCCGCAGAGAGGGGGCACCCTGCCCTCCCATCACCCACAGAGAGGGGGCACCCTGCCCTCCCGCCACCCACAGAGAGGGGGCACCCTGCCCTCCCACCACCCACAGAGAGGGGGCACCCTGCCCTCCCATCACCCACAGAGAGGGGGCACCCTACCCTCTCATCACCCGCAGAGAGGGGGCACCCTGCCCACCCATCACCCACAGAGAGGGGGCACCCTGATACAGAGAGGGGGCACCCTGCCCACCCATCACCCACAGAGAGGGGGCACCCTGCCCACCCACCACCCACAGAGAGGGGGCACCCTGCCCTCCCATCACCCGCAGAGAGGGGGCACCCTGCCCTCCCGCCACCCGCAGAGAGGGGGCACCCTGCCCTCCCGCCACCCACAGAGAGGGGGCACCCTGCCCACCCATCACCCACAGAGAGGGGGCACCCTGCCCTCCCGCCACCCACAGAGAGGGGGCACCCTGCCCACCCACCACCCACAGAGAGGGGGCACCCTGCCCTCCCGCCACCCACAGAGAGGGGGCACCCTGCCCACCCACCACCCACAGAGAGGGGGCACCCTGCCCTCCCGCCACCCACAGAGAGGGGACACCCTGCCCACCCATCACCCACAGAGAGGGGGCACCCTGCCCTCCCATCACCCGCAGAGAGGGGGCACCCTGCCCTCCCATCACCCACAGAGAGGGGGCACCCTGCCCTCCCGCCACCCACAGAGAGGGGGCACCCTGCCCACCCATCACCCACAGAGAGGGGGCACCCTGCCCTCCCACCACCCACAGAGAGGGGGCACCCTGCCCTCCCGCCACCCACAGAGAGGGGGCACCCTGCCCACCCGTCACCCACAGAGAGGGGGCACCCTGCCCTCCCGCCACCCACAGAGAGGGGGCACCCTGCCCTCCCACCACCCACAGAGAGGGGGCACCCTGCCCACCCGCCACCCACAGAGAGGGGGCACCCTGCCCTCCCGCCACCCACAGAGAGGGGGCACCCTGCCCTCCCACCACCCACAGAGAGGGGGCACCCTGCCCTCCCACCACCCACAGAGAGGGGGCACCCTGCCCACCCATCACCCACAGAGAGGGGGCACCCTGCCCTCCCATCACCCACAGAGAGGGGGCACCCTGCCCTCCCACCACCCACAGAGAGGGGGCACCCTGCCCTCCCGCCACCCACAGAGAGGGGGCACCCTGCCCTCCCGCCACCCACAGAGAGGGGGCACCCTGCTCTCCCGCCACCCACAGAAAGGGGGCACCCTGCCCTCCCATCACCCACAGAGAGGGGGCACCCTGCCCACCCATCACCCACAGAGAGGGGGCACCCTGCCCTCCCACCACCCACAGAGAGGGGGCACCCTGCCCACCCATCACCCACAGAGAGGGGGCACCCTGCCCTCCCATCACCCACAGAGAGGGGGCACCCTGCCCTCCCACCACCCACAGAGAGGGGGCACCCTGCCCACCCATCACCCACAGAGAGGGGGCACCCTGCCCTCCCATCACCCACAGAGAGGGGGCACCCTGCCCTCCCACCACCCACAGAGAGGGGGCACCCTGCCCTCCCGCCACCCACAGAGAGGGGGCACCCTGCCCTCCCATCACCCACAGAGAGGGGGCACCCTGCCCTCCCATCACCCACAGAGAGGGGGCACCCTGCCCTCCCGCCACCCACAGAGAGGGGGCACCCTGCCCTCCCGCCACCCACAGAGAGGGGGCACCCTGCCCACCCGCCACCCACAGAGAGGGGGCACCCTGTCCTCCCGCCACCCACAGAGAGGGGGCACCCTGCCCTCCCACCACCCACAGAGAGGGGGCACCCTGCCCTCCCACCACCCACAGAGAGGGGGCACCCTGCCCTCCCGCCACCCACAGAGAGGGGGCACCCTGCTCTCCCGCCACCCACAGAGAGGGGACACCCTGCCCTCCCGCCACCCACAGAGAGGGGGCACCCTGCCCTCCCCATCACCCACAGAGGGGGCACCCTGCCTTCCCGCCACCCACAGAGAGGGGGCACCCTGCCCACCCATCACCCGCAGAGAGGGGGAACCCGTTCTCTTCCGCCACCACAGAGAGGGGGCACCCTGCCCTCCCATCACCCACAGAGGGGGCACCCTGCCTTCCCGCCACCCACAGAGAGGGGACACCCTGCCCTCCCGCCACCCACAGAGAGGGGGAACCCGTTCTCTTCCGCCACCCACAGAGAGGGGGCACCCTGCCCTCCCATCACCCACAGAGAGGGGGCACCCTGCCCTCCCATCACCCACAGAGAGGGGGCACCCTGCCCTCCCGCCACCCACAGAGAGGGGGCACCCTGCCCTCCCGCCACCCACAGAGAGGGGGCACCCTGCCCTCCCATCACCCACAGAGAGGGGGCACCCTGCCCTCCCGCCACCCACAGAGAGGGGGCACCCTGCCCTCCCGCCACCCACAGAGAGGGGGCACCCTGCCCTCCCGCCACCCAGAGAGGGGGCACCCTGCCCTCCCGCCACCCACAGAGAGGGGCACCCTGCCCTCCCACCACCCACAGAGAGGGGGCACCCTGCCCACCCGCCACCCACAGAGAGGGGGCACCCTGCCCTCCCACCACCCACAGAGAGGGGGCTCCCTGCCCTCCCGCCACCCACAGAGAGGGGGCACCCTGCCCTCCCATCACCCACAGAGAGGGGGCACCCTGCCCTTCCACCACCCACAGAGAGGGGGCTCCCTGCCCTCCCGCCACCCACAGAGAGGGGGCACCCTGCCCTCCCGCCACCCACAGAGAGGGGGCACCCTGCCCACCCATCACCCACAGAGAGGGGGCACCCTGCCCACCTATCACCCACAGAGAGGGGGCACCCTGCCCTCCCGCCACCCACAGAGAGGGGGCACCCTGCCCACCCATCACCCACAGAGAGGGGGCACCCTGCCCTCCCGCCACCCACAGAGAGGGGGCACCCTGCCCTCCCATCACCCACAGAGAGGGGGCACCCTGCCCTCCCGCCACCCGCAGAGAGGGGGCACCCTGCCCACCCATCACCCACAGAGAGGGGGCACCCTGCCCACCCGCCACCCGCAGAGAGGGGGCACCCTGCCCTCCCGCCACCCACAGAGAGGGGGCACCCTGCCCACCCATCACCCACAGAGAGGGGGCACCCTGCCCACCCGCCACCCGCAGAGAGGGGGCACCCTGCCCTCCCGCCACCCACAGAGAGGGGGCACCCTGCCCTCCCACCACCCACAGAGAGGGGGCACCTGCCCTCCCACCACCCGCAGAGAGGGGGCACCCTGCACTCCCACCACCCACAGAGAGGGGGCACCCTGCCCTCCCACCACCCACAGAGAGGGGGCACCCTGCACTCCCACCACCCACAGAGAGGGGGCACCCTGCCCTCCCACCACCCACAGGGAATGGGGCACCCTGCCCTACCATCACCCACAGAGAGGGGGCACCCTGCCCACCCATCACCCACAGAGAGGGGGCACCCTGCCCACCCATCACCCACAGAGAGGGGGCACCCTGCCCACCCATCACCCACAGAGAGGGGGCACCCTGCCCTCCCGCCACCCGCAGAGAGGGGGCACCCTGCCCTCCCTCACCCACAGAGAGGGGGCACCCTGCCCTCCCGCCACCCACAGAGAGGGGGCACCCTGCCCTCCCCGCCACCCGCAGAGAGGGGGCACCCTGCCCTCCCGCCACCCACAGAGAGGGGGCACCCTGCCCTCCCATCACCCACAGAGAGGGGGCACCCTGCTCACCCATCACCCACAGAGAGGGGGCACCCTGCCCTCCCGCCACCCACAGAGAGGGGGCACCCTGCCCTCCCATCACCCACAGAGAGGGGGCACCCTGCCCTCCCATCACCCACAGAGGGGGCACCCTGCCTTCCCGCCACCCACAGAGAGGGGACACCCTGCCCTCCCGCCACCCGCAGAGAGGGGGAACCCGTTCTCTTCCGCCACCCACAGAGAGGGGGCACCCTGCCCTCCCATCACCCACAGAGAGGGGGCACCCTGCCCTCCCATCACCCACAGAGAGGGGGCACCCTGCCCTCCCGCCACCCACAGAGAGGGGGCACCCTGCCCTCCCGCCACCCACAGAGAGGGGGCACCCTGCCCTCCCGCCACCCACAGAGAGGGGGCACCCTGCCCTCCCGCCACCCACAGAGAGGGGGCACCCTGCCCTCCCGCCACCCACAGAGAGGGGGCACCCTGCCCTCCCGCCACCCACAGAGAGGGGGCACCCTGCCCTCCCACCACCCACAGAGGGGGCACCCTGCCCACCCGCCACCCACAGAGAGGGGGCACCCTGCCCTCCCACCACCCACAGAGAGGGGGCTCCCTGCCCTCCCGCCACCCACAGAGAGGGGGCACCCTGCCCTCCCATCACCCACAGAGAGGGGGCACCCTGCCCTCCCACCACCCACAGAGAGGGGGCTCCCTGCCCTCCCGCCACCCACAGAGAGGGGGCACCCTGCCCTCCTGCCACCCACAGAGAGGGGGCACCCTGCCCACCCATCACCCACAGAGAGGGGGCACCCTGCCCACCCATCACCCACAGAGAGGGGGCACCCTGCCCTCCCGCCACCCACAGAGAGGGGGCACCCTGCCCACCCATCACCCACAGAGAGGGGGCACCCTGCCCTCCCGCCACTCACAGAGAGGGGGCACCCTGCCCTCCCGCCACCCACAGAGAGGGGCACCCTACCCTCCCACCACCCACAGAGAGGGGGCACCCTGCCCTCCCATCACCCACAGAGAGGGGGCACCCTGCCCACCCATCACCCACAGAGAGGGGGCACCCTGCCCACCCATCACCCACAGAGAGGGGGCACCCTGCCCACCCATCACCCACAGAGAGGGGGCACCCTGCCCACCCATCACCCACAGAGAGGGGGCACCCTGCCCTCCCGCCACCCGCAGAGAGGGGGCACCCTGCCCTCCCTCACCCACAGAGAGGGGGCACCCTGCCCTCCCGCCACCCACAGAGAGGGGGCACCCTGCCCTCCCGCCACCCGCAGAGAGGGGGCACCCTGCCCTCCCGCCACCCACAGAGAGGGGGCACCCTGCCCTCCCATCACCCACAGAGAGGGGGCACCCTGCTCACCCATCACCCACAGAGAGGGGGCACCCTGCCCTCCCACCACCCACAGAGAGGGGGCACCCTGCTCACCCATCACCCACAGAGAGGGGGCACCCTGCTCACCCATCACCCACAGAGAGGGGGCACCCTGCCCTCCCGCCACCCACAGAGAGGGGGCGGCACCCTGCCCTCCCATCACTCACAGAGAGGGCGCACCCTGCCCTCCCATCACCCACAGAGAGGGGCACCCTGCCCACCCATCACCCACAGAGAGGGGGCACCCTGCCCACCCATCACCCACAGAGAGGGGGTACCCTGCCCTCCCGCCACCCGCAGAGAGGGGGCACCCTGCCCTCCCGCCACCCACAGAGAGGGGGCACCCTGCCCTCCCAACACCCGCAGAGAGGGGGCACCCTGCCCTCCCACCACCCACAGAGAGGGGGCACCCTGCCCTCCCGCCACCCACAGAGAGGGGGCACCCTGCCCTCCCGCCACCCAGAGAGGGGGCACCCTGCCCTCCCACCACCCACAAAGAGGGGGCACCCTGCCCTCCCATCACCCGCAGAGAGGGGGCACCCTGCCCTCCCGCCACCCACAGAGAGGGGGCACCCTGCCCTCCCACCACCCACAGAGAGGGGGCACCCTGCCCTCCCATCACCCGCAGAGAGGGGGCACCCTGCCCTCCCATCACCCACAGAGAGGGGGCACCCTGCCCTCCCGCCACCCGCAGAGAGGGGGCACCCTGCCCTCCCGCCACCCACAGAGAGGGGGCACCCTGCCCTCCCGCCACCCACAGAGAGGGGGCACCCTGCCCTCCCACCACCCACAGAGAGGGGGCACCCTGCCCCCTCCCATCACCCGCAGAGAGGGGACACCCTGCCCTCCCGCCACCCACAGAGAGGGGGCACACTGCCCTCCCGCCACCCACAGAGAGGGGGCACCCTGCCCTCCCGCCACCCACAGAGAGGGGGCACCCTGCCCTCCCGCCACCCACAGAGAGGGGGCACCCTGCCCTCCCACCACCCACAGAGAGGGGGCACCCTGCCCTCCCGCCACCACAGAGAGGGGGCACCCTGCCCTCCGCCACCCACAGAGAGGGGGCACCCTGCCCACCCATCACCCACAGAGAGGGGGCACCCTGCCCACCCATCACCCACAGAGAGGGGGCACCCTGCCCTCCCGCCACCCGCAGAGAGGGGGCACCCTGCCCTCCCTCACCCACAGAGAGGGGGCTCCCTGCCCACCCATCACCCACAGAGAGGGGGCACCCTGCCCTCCGCCACCCACAGAGAGGGGGCACCCTGCCCTCCCGCCACCCACAGAGAGGGGGCACCCTGCCCTCCAGCCACCCACAGAGAGGGGGCACCCTGCCCACCCATCACCCCGCAGAGAGGGGGGCACCCTGCCCTCCTGCCACCCACAGAGAGGGGGCACCCTGCCCTCCATCACTCACAGAGAGGGCGCACCCTGCCCTCCCATCACCCACAGAGAGGGGGCACCCTGCCCACCCATCACCCACAGAGAGGGGGCACCCTGCCCACCCATCACCCACAGAGAGGGGGTACCCTGCCCTCCGCCACCCGCAGAGAGGGGGCACCCTGCCCTCCCGCCACCCACAGAGAGGGGGCACCCTGCCCTCCCATCACCCGCAGAGAGGGGGCACCCTGCCCTCCCACCACCCACAGAGAGGGGGCACCCTGCCCTCCCGCCACCCACAGAGAGGGGGCACCCTGCCCTCCCGCCACCCACAGAGAGGGGGCACCCTGCCCTCCCACCACCCACAAAGAGGGGGCACCCTGCCCTCCCATCACCCGCAGAGAGGGGGCACCCTGCCCTCCCGCCACCCACAGAGAGGGGGCACCCTGCCCTCCCACCACCCACAGAGAGGGGGCACCCTGCCCTCCCATCACCCCGCAGAGAGGGGGCACCCTGCCCTCCCATCACCCACAGAGAGGGGGCACCCTGCCCTCCCGCCACCCGCAGAGAGGGGGCACCCTGCCCTCCCGCCACCCACAGAGAGGGGGCACCCTGCCCTCCCGCCACCCACAGAGAGGGGGCACCCTGCCCTCCCACCACCCACAGAGAGGGGGGCACCCTGCCCTCCCATCACCCGCAGAGAGGGGACACCCTGCCCTCCCGCCACCCACAGAGAGGGGGCACACTGCCCTCCCGCACCCACAGAGAGGGGGCACCCTGCCCTCCCGCCACCCACAGAGAGGGGCACCCTGCCCTCCCGCCACCCACAGAGAGGGGGCACCCTGCCCTCCCACCACCCACAGAGAGGGGGCACCCTGCCCTCCCGCCACCCACAGAGAGGGGGCACCCTGCCCTCCCGCCACCCACAGAGAGGGGGCACCCTGCCCCACCCATCACCCACAGAGAGGGGGCACCCTGCCCACCCATCACCCACAGAGAGGGGGCACCCTGCCCTCCCGCCACCCGCAGAGAGGGGGCACCCTGCCCTCCCGCCACTCACAGAGAGGGGGCACCCTGCCCTCCCGCCACCCACAGAGAGGGGGCACCC
Source organism: Ascaphus truei (assembly GCF_040206685.1). NCBI lineage: Eukaryota > Metazoa > Chordata > Amphibia > Anura > Ascaphidae > Ascaphus > Ascaphus truei. The sequence goes on along the minus strand of NW_027454156.1, from coordinate 14,863 downwards.
TACCCTCCCACCACCCACAGAGAGGGGGCACCCTGCCCCTCCCATCACCCACAGAGAGGGGGCACCCTGCCCACCCATCACCCACAGAGAGGGGGCACCCTGCCCACCCATCACCCACAGAGAGGGGGCACCCTGCCCACCCATCACCCACAGAGAGGGGGCACCCTGCCCACCCATCACCCACAGAGAGGGGGCACCCTGCCCTCCCGCCACCCGCAGAGAGGGGGCACCCTGCCCTCCCTCACCCACAGAGAGGGGGCACCCTGCCCTCCCGCCACCCACAGAGAGGGGGCACCCTGCCCTCCCGCCACCCCGCAGAGAGGGGGCACCCCTGCCCTCCCCGCCACCCACAGAGAGGGGGCACCCTGCCCTCCCATCACCCACAGAGAGGGGGCACCCTGCTCACCCATCACCCACAGAGAGGGGGCACCCTGCCCTCCCACCACCCACAGAGAGGGGGCACCCTGCTCACCCATCACCCACAGAGAGGGGGCACCCTGCTCACCCATCACCCACAGAGAGGGGGCACCCTGCCCTCCCGCCACCCACAGAGAGGGGGCACCCTGCCCTCCCATCACTCACAGAGAGGGCGCACCCTGCCCTCCCATCACCCACAGAGAGGGGGCACCCTGCCCACCCATCACCCACAGAGAGGGGGCACCCTGCCCACCCATCACCCACAGAGAGGGGGTACCCTGCCCTCCCGCCACCCGCAGAGAGGGGGCACCCTGCCCTCCCGCCACCCACAGAGAGGGGGGCACCCTGCCCTCCCAACACCCGCAGAGAGGGGGCACCCTGCCCTCCCACCACCCACAGAGAGGGGGCACCCTGCCCTCCCGCCACCCACAGAGAGGGGCACCCTGCCCTCCCGCCACCCACAGAGAGGGGGCACCCTGCCCTCCCACCACCCACAAAGAGGGGGCACCCTGCCCTCCCATCACCCGCAGAGAGGGGGCACCCTGCCCTCCCGCCACCCACAGAGAGGGGGCACCCTGCCCTCCACCACCCACAGAGAGGGGCACCCTGCCCTCCATCACCCGCAGAGAGGGGGCACCCTGCCCTCCCATCACCCACAGAGAGGGGGCACCCTGCCCTCCCGCCACCCGCAGAGAGGGGGCACCCTGCCCTCCGCCACCCACAGAGAGGGGGCACCCTGCCCTCCCGCCACCCACAGAGAGGGGGCACCCTGCCTCCCACCACCCACAGAGAGGGGGCACCCTGCCCTCCCATCACCCGCAGAGAGGGGACACCCTGCCCTCCCGCCACCCACAGAGAGGGGGCACACCTGCCCTCCCGCCACCCACAGAGAGGGGCACCCTGCCCTCCCGCCACCCACAGAGAGGGGGCACCCTGCCTCCCGCCACCCACAGAGAGGGGGCACCCTGCCCTCCCACCACCCACAGAGAGGGGGCACCCTGCCCTCCCGCCACCCACAGAGAGGGGGCACCCTGCCCTCCCGCCACCCACAGAGAGGGGGCACCCTGCCCACCCATCACCCACAGAGAGGGGGCACCCTGCCCACCCATCACCCACAGAGAGGGGGCACCCTGCCCTCCCGCCACCCGCAGAGAGGGGGCACCCTGCCCTCCCTCACCCACAGAGAGGGGGCACCCTGCCCACCCATCACCCACAGAGAGGGGCACCCTGCCCTCCCGCCACCCACAGAGAGGGGGCACCCTGCCCTCCCGCCACCCACAGAGAGGGGGCACCCTGCCCTCCAGCCACCCACAGAGAGGGGGCACCCTGCCCACCCATCACCCGCAGAGAGGGGGCACCCTGCCCTCCTGCCACCCACAGAGAGGGGGCACCCTGCCCTCCCATCACTCACAGAGAGGGCGCACCCTGCCCTCCCATCACCCACAGAGAGGGGGCACCCTGCCCACCCATCACCCACAGAGAGGGGGCACCCTGCCCACCCATCACCCACAGAGAGGGGGTACCCTCCTGCCCTCCCGCCACCGCAGAGAGGGGGCACCCTGCCCTCCCGCCACCCACAGAGAGGGGGCACCCTGCCCTCCCATCACCCGCAGAGAGGGGGCACCCTGCCCTCCCACCACCCACAGAGAGGGGGCACCCTGCCCTCCCGCCACCCACAGAGAGGGGGCACCCTGCCCTCCCGCCACCCACAGAGAGGGGGCACCCTGCCCTCCCACCACCCACAAGAGGGGGCACCCTGCCCTCCCATCACCCGCAGAGAGGGGGCACCCTGCCCTCCCGCCACCCACAGAGAGGGGGCACCCTGCCCTCCCACCACCCACAGAGAGGGGGCACCCTGCCCTCCCATCACCCGCAGAGAGGGGGCACCCTGCCCTCCCATCACCCACAGAGGGGGGCACCCTGCCCTCCCGCCACCCGCAGAGAGGGGGCACCCTGCCCTCCCGCCACCCACAGAGAGGGGGCACCCTGCCCTCCCGCCACCCACAGAGAGGGGGCACCCTGCCCTCCCACCACCCACAGAGAGGGGGCACCCTGCCCTCCATCACCCGCAGAGAGGGGACACCCTGCCCTCCCGCCACCCACAGAGAGGGGGCACACTGCCCTCCCGCCACCCACAGAGAGGGGGCACCCTGCCCTCCCGCCACCCACAGAGAGGGGGCACCCTGCCCTCCCGCCACCCACAGAGAGGGGGCACCCTGCCCTCCCACCACCCACAGAGAGGGGGCACCCTGCCCTCCCGCCACCCACAGAGAGGGGGCACCCTGCCCTCCCGCCACCCACAGAGAGGGGGCACCCTGCCCACCCATCACCCACAGAGAGGGGGCACCCTGCCCACCCATCACCCACAGAGAGGGGGCACCCTGCCCTCCCGCCACCCGCAGAGAGGGGGCACCCTGCCCTCCCTCACCCACAGAGAGGGGGCACCCTGCCCACCCATCACCCACAGAGAGGGGGCACCCTGCCCTCCCGCCACCCACAGAGAGGGGGCACCCTGCCCTCCCGCCACCCACAGAGAGGGGGCACCCTGCCTTCCCGCCACCCGCAGAGAGGGGGCACCCTGCCCTCCCGCCACCCACAGAGAGGGGGCACCCTGCCCTCCCACCACCCACAGAGAGGGGGCACCCTGCCCTCCCACCACCCGCAGAGAGGGGGCACCCTGCACTCCCACCACCCACAGAGAGGGGGCACCCTGCCCTCCCACCACCCACAGAGAGGGGGCACCCTGCACTCCCACCACCCACAGAGAGGGGGCACCCTGCCCTCCCACCACCCACAGAGAGGGGGCACCCTGCCCTCCCATCACCCACAGAGAGGGGGCACCCTGCCCACACCATCACCCACAGAGAGGGGGCACCCTGCCCACCCATCACCCACAGAGAGGGGGCACCCTGCCCTCCCGCCACCCACAGAGAGGGGGCACCCTGCCCTCCCGCCACCCACAGAGAGGGGGGCACCCTGCCCTCCCGCCACCCACAGAGAGGGGGCACCCTGCCCTACCGCCACCCACAGAGAGGGGGCACCCTGCCCACCCATCACCCACAGAGAGGGGGCACCCTGCCCACCCATCACCCACAGAGAGGGGGCACCCTGCCCACCCATCACCCACAGAGAGGGGGCACCCTGCCCACCCATCACCCACAGAGAGGGGGCACCCTGCCCTCCCGCCACCCGCAGAGAGGGGGCACCCTGCCCTCCCTCACCCACAGAGAGGGGGCACCCTGCCCTCCCGCCACCCACAGAGAGGGGGCACCCTGCCCTCCCGCCACCCACAGAGAGGGGGCACCCTGCCCTCCCATCACCCACAGAGAGGGGGCACCCTGCCCACCCATCACCCACAGAGAGGGGGCACCCTGCCCTCCCGCCACCCACAGAGAGGGGGCACCCTGCCCTCCCGCCACCCACAGAGAGGGGGCACCCTGCCCTCCCATCACCCACAGAGAGGGGGCACCCTGCCCTCCCATCACCCACAGAGGGGGCACCCTGCCTTCCCGCCACCCACAGAGAGGGGACACCCTGCCCTCCCGCCACCCGCAGAGAGGGGGAACCCGTTCTCTTCCGCCACCCACAGAGAGGGGGCACCCTGCCCTCCCAACACCCACAGAGAGGGGGCACCCTGCCCTCCCATCACCCACAGAGAGGGGGCACCCTGCCCTCCCGCCACCCACAGAGAGGGGGCACCCTGCCCTCCCGCCACCCACAGAGAGGGGGCACCCTGCCCTCCCGCCACCCACAGAGAGGGGGCACCCTGCCCTCCCGCCACCCACAGAGAGGGGGCACCCTGCCCTCCCGCCACCCACAGAGAGGGGGCACCCTGCCCTCCCGCCACCCACAGAGAGGGGGCACCCTGCCCTCCCACCACCCACAGAGAGGGGGCACCCTGCCCACCCGCCACCCACAGAGAGGGGGCACCCTGCCCTCCCACCACCCACAGAGAGGGGGCTCCCTGCCCTCCCGCCACCCACAGAGAGGGGGCACCCTGCCCTCCCATCACCCACAGAGAGGGGGCACCCTGCCCTCCCGCCACCCACAGAGAGGGGGCACCCTGCCCACCCATCACCCACAGAGAGGGGGCACCTTGCCCTCCCATCACCCACAGAGAGGGGGCACCCTGCCCTCCCGCCACCCACAGAGAGGGGGCACCCTGCCTTCCCGCCACCCGCAGAGAGGGGGCACCCTGCCCTCCCGCCACCCACAGAGAGGGGGCACCCTGCCCTCCCGCCACCCACAGAGAGGGGGCACCCTGCCTTCCCGCCACCCACAGAGAGGGGGCACCCTGCCCTCCCGCCACCCGCAGAGAGGGGGCACCCTGCCCTCCCTCACCCACAGAGAGGGGGCACCCTGCCCTCCCGCCACCCACAGAGAGGGGGCACCCTGCCCTCCCGCCACCCGCAGAGAGGGGGCACCCTGCCCTCCCGCCACCCACAGAGAGGGGGCACCCTGCCCTCCCATCACCCACAGAGAGGGGGCACCCTGCTCACCCATCACCCACAGAGAGGGGGCACCCTGCCTCCCGCCACCCACAGAGAGGGGGCACCCTGCCCTCCCATCACCCACAGAGAGGGGGCACCCTGCCCTCCCATCACCCACAGAGGGGGCACCCTGCCTTCCCGCCACCCACAGAGAGGGGACACCCTGCCCTCCCGCCACCCGCAGAGAGGGGGAACCCGTTCTCTTCCGCCACCCACAGAGAGGGGGCACCCTGCCCTCCCATCACCCACAGAGAGGGGGCACCCTGCCCTCCCATCACCCACAGAGAGGGGGCACCCTGCCCTCCCGCCACCCACAGAGAGGGGGCACCCTGCCCTCCCGCCACCCACAGAGAGGGGGCACCCTGCCCTCCCGCCACCCACAGAGAGGGGGCACCCTGCCCTCCCGCCACCCACAGAGAGGGGGCACCCTGCCCTCCCGCCACCCACAGAGAGGGGGCACCCTGCCCTCCCGCCACCCACAGAGAGGGGGCACCCTGCCCTCCCACCACCCAGAGGGGGCACCCTGCCACCCGCCACCCACAGAGAGGGGGCACCCTGCCCTCCCACCACCCACAGAGAGGGGGCTCCCTGCCCTCCCGCCACCCACAGAGAGGGGGCACCCTGCCCTCCCATCACCCACAGAGAGGGGGCACCCTGCCCTCCCACCACCCACAGAGAGGGGGCTCCCTGCCCTCCCGCCACCCACAGAGAGGGGGCACCCTGCCCTCCCGCCGACCCACAGAGAGGGGGCACCCTGCCCACCCATCACCCACAGAGAGGGGGCACCCTGCCCACCCATCACCCACAGAGAGGGGGCACCCTGCCTCCCGCCACCCACAGAGAGGGGGCACCCTGCCCACCCATCACCCACAGAGAGGGGGCACCCTGCCCTCCCGCCACCCACAGAGAGGGGGCACCCTGCCCTCCCATCACCCACAGAGAGGGGGCACCCTGCCCTCCCGCCACCCGCAGAGAGGGGGCACCCTGCCCACCCATCACCCACAGAGAGGGGGCACCCTGCCCACCCGCCACCCGCAGAGAGGGGGCACCCTGCCCTCCCGCCACCCACAGAGAGGGGGGCACCCTGCCCACCCATCACCCACAGAGAGGGGCACCCTGCCCACCCGCCACCCGCAGAGAGGGGGCACCCTGCCCTCCCGCCACCCACAGAGAGGGGGCACCCTGCCCTCCCACCACCCACAGAGAGGGGGCACCCTGCCCTCCCACCACCCGCAGAGAGGGGGCACCCTGCACTCCCACCACCCACAGAGAGGGGGCACCCTGCCCTCCCACCACCCACAGAGAGGGGGCACCCTGCACTCCCACCACCCACAGAGAGGGGGCACCCTGCCCTCCCACCACCCACAGAGAGGGGGCACCCTGCCCTCCCATCACCCACAGAGAGGGGGCACCCTGCCCACCCATCACCCACAGAGAGGGGGCACCCTGCCCACCCATCACCCACAGAGAGGGGGCACCCTGCCCACCCATCACCCACAGAGAGGGGGCACCCTGCCCTCCCATCACCCACAGAGAGGGGGCACCCTGCCCTCCCGCCACCCGCAGAGAGGGGGCACCCTGCCCTCCCTCACCCACAGAGAGGGGGCACCCTGCCCACCCATCACCCACAGAGAGGGGGCACCCTGCCCTCCCGCCACCCGCAGAGAGGGGGCACCCTGCCCTCCCGCCACCCACAGAGAGGGGGCACCCTGCCCTCCCATCACCCACAGAGAGGGGGCACCCTGCCCACCCATCACCCACAGAGAGGGGGCACCCTGCCTCCCGCCACCCACAGAGAGGGGGCACCCTGCTCACCCATCACCCACAGAGAGGGGGCACCCTGCTCACCCATCACCCACAGAGAGGGGGCACCCTGCCCTCCCGCCACCCACAGAGAGGGGGCACCCTGCCCTCCCATCACCCACAGAGAGGGCGCACCCTGCCCTCCCATCACCCACAGAGAGGGGGCACCCTGCCCACCCATCACCCACAGAGAGGGGGCACCCTGCCCACCCATCACCCACAGAGAGGGGGCACCCTGCCCTCCCGCCACCCGCAGAGAGGGGGCACCCTGCCCTCCCGCCACCCACAGAGAGGGGGCACCCTGCCCTCCCATCACCCGCAGAGAGTGGGCACCCTGCCCTCCCGGGGGCACCCTGCCCTCCCACCACCCACAGAGAGGGGGCACCCTGCCCTCCCGCCACCCACAGAGAGGGGGCACCCTGCCCTCCCGCCACCCACAGAGAGGGGGCACCCTGCCCTCCCACCACCCACAAAGAGGGGGCACCCTGCCCTCCCATCACCCGCAGAGAGGGGGCACCCTGCCCTCCCGCCACCCACAGAGAGGGGGCACCCTGCCCTCCCACCACCCACAGAGAGGGGCACCCTGCCCTCCCATCACCCGCAGAGAGGGGGCACCCTGCCCTCCCATCACCCACAGAGAGGGGGCACCCTGCCCTCCCGCCACCCGCAGAGAGGGGGCACCCTGCCCTCCCGCCACCCACAGAGAGGGGGCACCCTGCCCTCCCGCCACCCACAGAGAGGGGGCACCCTGCCCTCCCACCACCCACAGAGAGGGGGCACCCTGCCCTCCCGTCACCCGCAGAGAGGGGACACCCTGCCCTCCCGCCACCCACAGAGAGGGGGCACCCTGCCCTCCCGCCACCCACAGAGAGGGGGCACCCTGCCCTCCCGCCACCCACAGAGAGGGGGCACCCTGCCCTCCCACCACCCACAGAGACGGGGCACCCTGCCCTCCCGCCACCCACAGAGAGGGGGCACCCTGCCCTCCCGCCACCCACAGAGAGGGGGCACCCTGCCCTCCCGCCACCCGCAGAGAGGGGGCACCCTGCCCTCCCGCCACCCACAGAGAGGGGGCACCCTGCCCTCCCGCCACCCACAGAGAGGGGGCACCCTGCCCTCCCGCCACCCACAGAGAGGGGGCACCCTGCCCTCCCACCACCCACAGAGAGGGGGCACCCTGCCCTCCCGCCACCCACAGAGAGGGGGCACCCTGCCCTCCCGCCACCCACAGAGAGGGGGCACCCTGCCCACCCATCACCCACAGAGAGGGGGCACCCTGCCCTCCCGCCACCCAGAGAGGGGGCACCCTGCCCACCCATCACCCACAGAGAGGGGGCACCCTGCCCACCCATCACCCACAGAGAGGGGGCACCCTGCCCACCCATCACCCACAGAGAGGGGGCACCCTGCCCACCCATCACCCACAGAGAGGGGGCACCCTGCCCACCCATCACCCACAGAGAGGGGGCACCCTGCCCTCCCATCACCCACAGAGAGGGGGCACCCTGCCCTCCCGCCACCCGCAGAGAGGGGGCACCCTGCCCTCCCTCACCCACAGAGAGGGGGCACCCTGCCCACCCATCACCCACAGAGAGGGGGCACCCTGCCCTCCCGCCACCGACAGAGAGGGGGCACCCTGCCCTCCCATCACCCACAGAGAGGGGGCACCCTGCCCTCCCGCCACCCGCAGAGAGGGGGCACCCTGCCCACCCATCACCCACAGAGAGGGGGCACCCTGCCCACCCGCCACCCGCAGAGAGGGGGCACCCTGCCCTCCCGCCACCCACAGAGAGGGGGCACCCTGCCCACCCATCACCCACAGAGAGGGGGCACCCTGCCCACCCGCCACCCGCAGAGAGGGGGCACCCTGCCCTCCCGCCACCCACAGAGAGGGGGCACCCTGCCCTCCCACCACCCACAGAGAGGGGGCACCCTGCCCTCCCACCACCCGCAGAGAGGGGGCACCCTGCACTCCCACCACCCACAGAGAGGGGGCACCCTGCCCACCCATCACCCACAGAGAGGGGGCACCCTGCCCTCCCACCACCCACAGAGAGGGGGCACCCTGCACTCCCACCACCCACAGAGAGGGGGCACCCTGCCCTCCCACCACCCACAGAGAGGGGGCACCCTGCCCTCCCACCACCCACAGAGAGGGGGCACCCTGCACTCCCACCACCCACAGAGAGGGGGCACCCTGCCCTCCCACCACCCACAGAGAGGGGGCACCCTGCCCTCCCACCACCCACAGAGAGGGGGCACCCTACCCTCCCACCACCCACAGAGAGGGGGCACCCTGCCCTCCCATCACCCACAGAGAGGGGGCACCCTGCCCACCCATCACCCACAGAGAGGGGGCACCCTGCCCACCCATCACCCACAGAGAGGGGGCACCCTGCCCACCCATTACCCACAGAGAGGGGGCACCCTGCCCACCCATCACCCACAGAGAGGGGGCACCCTGCCCTCCCGCCACCCGCAGAGAGGGGGCACCCTGCCCTCCCTCACCCACAGAGAGGGGGCACCCTGCCCTCCCGCCACCCACAGAGAGGGGGCACCCTGCCCTCCCGCCACCCGCAGAGAGGGGGCACCCTGCCCTCCCGCCACCCACAGAGAGGGGGCACCCTGCCCTCCCATCACCCACAGAGAGGGGGCACCCTGCTCACCCATCACCCACAGAGAGGGGGCACCCTGCCCTCCCGCCACCCGCAGAGAGGGGGCACCCTGCCCTCCCGCCACCCACAGAGAGGGGGCACCCTGCCCTCCCGCCACCCACAGAGAGGGGGCACCCTGCCCTCCCACCACCCACAGAGAGGGGGCACCCTGCCCTCCCGCCACCCACAGAGAGGGGGCACCCTGCCCTCCCGCCACCCACAGAGAGGGGGCACCCTGCCCTCCCGCCACCCACAGAGAGGGGGCACCCTGCCCTCCCGCCACCCACAGAGACGGGGCACCCTGCCCTCCCGCCACCCACAGAGAGGGGGCACCCTGCCCTCCCGCCACCCGCAGAGAGGGGGCACCCTGCCCTCCCGCCACCCGCAGAGAGGGGGCACCCTGCCCTCCCGCCACCCGCAGAGAGGGGGCACCCTGCCCACCCATCACCCACAGAGAGGGGGCACCCTGCCCACCCATCACCCACAGAGAGGGGGCACCCTGCCCTCCCGCCACCCGCAGAGAGGGGGCACCCTGCCCTCCCTCACCCACAGAGAGGGGGCACCCTGCCCACCCATCACCCACAGAGAGGGGGCACCCTGCCCTCCCGCCACCCACAGAGAGGGGGCACCCTGCCCACCCATCACCCACAGAGAGGGGGCACCCTGCCCTCCCACCACCCACAGAGAGGGGGCACCCTGCCCTCCCGCCACCCACAGAGAGGGGGCACCCTGCCCTCCCATCACCCACAGAGAGGGGGCACCCTGCCCACCCATCACCCACAGAGAGGGGGCACCCTGCCCACCCATCACCCACAGAGAGGGGGCACCCTGCCCTCCCGCCACCCACAGAGAGGGGGCACCCTGCCCACCCATCACCCACAGAGAGGGGGCACCTTGCCCTCCCATCACCCTCAGAGAGGGGGCACCCTGCCCTCCCGCCACCCACAGAGAGGGGGCACCCTGCCTTCCCGCCACCCGCAGAGAGGGGGCACCCTGCCCTCCCGCCACCCACAGAGAGGGGGCACCCTGCCCTCCCGCCACCCACAGAGAGGGGGCACCCTGCCTTCCCGCCACCCGCAGAGAGGGGGCACCCTGCCCTCCCGCCACCCGCAGAGAGGGGGCACCCTGCCCTCCCTCACCCACAGAGAGGGGGCACCCTGCCCTCCCGCCACCCACAGAGAGGGGGCACCCTGCCCTCCCGCCACCCGCAGAGAGGGGGCACCCTGCCCTCCCGCCACCCACAGAGAGGGGGCACCCTGCCCTCCCATCACCCACAGAGAGGGGGCACCCTGCTCACCCATCACCCACAGAGAGGGGGCACCCTGCCCTCCCACCACCCACAGAGAGGGGGCACCCTGCCCTCCCATCACCCACAGAGAGGGGCACCCTGCCCTCCCATCACCCACAGAGGGGGCACCCTGCCTTCCCGCCACCCACAGAGAGGGGACACCCTGCCCTCCCGCCACCCGCAGAGAGGGGGAACCCGTTCTCTTCCGCCACCCACAGAGAGGGGGCACCCTGCCCTCCCATCACCCACAGAGAGGGGGCACCCTGCCCTCCCGCCACCCACAGAGAGGGGGCACCCTGCCCTCCCGCCACCCACAGAGAGGGGGCACCCTGCCCTCCCGCCACCCACAGAGAGGGGGCACCCTGCCCTCCCGCCACCCACAGAGAGGGGGCACCCTGCCCTCCCACCACCCACAGAGAGGGGGCACCCTGCCCTCCCGCCCCCACAGAGAGGGGCACCCTGCCCTCCCACCACCCACAGAGAGGGGGCACCCTGCCCACCCGCCACCCACAGAGAGGGGGCACCCTGCCCTCCCACCACCCACAGAGAGGGGGCTCCCTGCCCTCCCGCCACCCACAGAGAGGGGGCACCCTGCCCTCCCATCACCCACAGAGAGGGGGCACCCTGCCCTCCCGCCACCCACAGAGAGGGGGCACCCTGCCCACCCATCACCCACAGAGAGGGGGCACCTTGCCCTCCCATCACCCACAGAGAGGGGGCACCCTGCCCTCCCGCCACCCACAGAGAGGGGGCACCCTGCCTTCCCGCCACCCGCAGAGAGGGGGCACCCTGCCCTCCCGCCACCCACAGAGAGGGGGCACCCTGCCCTCCCGCCACCCACAGAGAGGGGGCACCCTGCCTTCCCGCCACCCGCAGAGAGGGGGCACCCTGCCCTCCCGCCACCCGCAGAGAGGGGGCACCCTGCCCTCCCTCACCCACAGAGAGGGGGCACCCTGCCCTCCCGCCACCCACAGAGAGGGGGCACCCTGCCCTCCCTCACCCACAGAGAGGGGGCACCCTGCCCACCCATCACCCACAGAGAGGGGGCACCCTGCCCTCCCGCCACCCACAGAGAGGGGGCACCCTGCCCACCCATCACCCACAGAGAGGGGGCACCCTGCCCTCCCACCACCCACAGAGAGGGGGCACCCTGCCCTCCCGCCACCCACAGAGAGGGGGCACCCTGCCCTCCCATCACCCACAGAGAGGGGGCACCCTGCCCACCCATCACCCACAGAGAGGGGGCACCCTGCCCACCCATCACCCACAGAGAGGGGGCACCCTGCCCTCCCGCCACCCACAGAGAGGGGGCACCCTGCCCACCCATCACCCACAGAGAGGGGGCACCTTGCCCTCCCATCACCCTCAGAGAGGGGGCACCCTGCCCTCCCGCCACCCACAGAGAGGGGGCACCCTGCCTTCCCGCCACCCGCAGAGAGGGGGCACCCTGCCCTCCCGCCACCCACAGAGAGGGGGCACCCTGCCCTCCCGCCACCCACAGAGAGGGGGCACCCTGCCTTCCCGCCACCCGCAGAGAGGGGGCACCCTGCCCTCCCGCCACCCGCAGAGAGGGGGCACCCTGCCCTCCCTCACCCACAGAGAGGGGGCACCCTGCCCTCCCGCCACCCACAGAGAGGGGGCAACCCTGCCCTCCCGCCACCCGCAGAGAGGGGGCACCCTGCCCTCCCGCCACCCACAGAGAGGGGGCACCCTGCCCTCCCATCACCCACAGAGAGGGGGCACCCTGCTCACCCATCACCCACAGAGAGGGGGCACCCTGCCCTCCCACCACCCACAGAGAGGGGGCACCCTGCCCTCCCATCACCCACAGAGAGGGGGCACCCTGCCCTCCCATCACCCACAGAGGGGGCACCCTGCCTTCCCGCCACCCACAGAGAGGGGACACCCTGCCCTCCCGCCACCCGCAGAGAGGGGGAACCCGTTCTCTTCCGCCACCCACAGAGAGGGGGCACCCTGCCCTCCCATCACCCACAGAGAGGGGGCACCCTGCCCTCCCGCCACCCACAGAGAGGGGGCACCCTGCCCTCCCGCCACCCACAGAGAGGGGGCACCCTGCCCTCCCGCCACCCACAGAGAGGGGGCACCCTGCCCTCCCGCCACCCACAGAGAGGGGGCACCCTGCCCTCCCACCACCCACAGAGAGGGGGCACCCTGCCCTCCCGCCACCCACAGAGAGGGGGCACCCTGCCCTCCCACCACCCACAGAGAGGGGGCACCCTGCCCACCCGCCACCCACAGAGAGGGGGCACCCTGCCCTCCCACCACCCACAGAGAGGGGGCTCCCTGCCCTCCCGCCACCCACAGAGAGGGGGGCACCCTGCCCTCCCATCACCCACAGAGAGGGGGCACCCTGCCCTCCCGCCACCCACAGAGAGGGGGCACCCTGCCCACCCATCACCCACAGAGAGGGGGCACCTTGCCCTCCCATCACCCACAGAGAGGGGGCACCCTGCCCTCCCGCCACCCACAGAGAGGGGGCACCCTGCCTTCCCGCCACCCGCAGAGAGGGGGCACCCTGCCCTCCCGCCACCCACAGAGAGGGGGCACCCTGCCCTCCCGCCACCCACAGAGAGGGGGCACCCTGCCTTCCCGCCACCCGCAGAGAGGGGCACCCTGCCCTCCCGCCACCCGCAGAGAGGGGGCACCCTGCCCTCCCTCACCCACAGAGAGGGGCACCCTGCCCTCCCGCCACCCACAGAGAGGGGGCACCCTGCCCTCCCGCCACCCGCAGAGAGGGGGCACCCTGCCCTCCCGCCACCCACAGAGAGGGGGCACCCTGCCCTCCCATCACCCACAGAGAGGGGGCACCCTGCTCACCCATCACCCACAGAGAGGGGGCACCCTGCCCTCCCGCCACCCACAGAGAGGGGGCACCCTGCCCTCCCATCACCCACAGAGAGGGGGCACCCTGCCCTCCCATCACCCACAGAGGGGGCACCCTGCCTTCCCGCCACCAACAGAGAGGGGACACCCTGCCCTCCCGCCACCCGCAGAGAGGGGGAACCCGTTCTCTTCCGCACCCACAGAGAGGGGGCACCCTGCCCTCCCATCACCCACAGAGAGGGGGCACCCTGCCCTCCCATCACCCACAGAGAGGGGGCACCCTGCCCTCCCGCCACCCACAGAGAGGGGGCACCCTGCCCTCCCGCCACCCACAGAGAGGGGGCACCCTGCCCTCCCGCCACCCACAGAGAGGGGGCACCCTGCCCTCCCGCCACCCACAGAGAGGGGGCACCCTGCCCTCCCGCCACCCACAGAGAGGGGGCACCCTGCCCTCCCGCCACCCACAGAGAGGGGGCACCCTGCCCTCCCACCACCCACAGAGAGGGGGCACCCTGCCCACCCGCCACCCACAGAGAGGGGGCCACCCTGCCCTCCCACCACCCACAGAGAGGGGGCTCCCTGCCCTCCCGCCACCCACAGAGAGGGGGCACCCTGCCCTCCCATCACCCACAGAGAGGGGGCACCCTGCCCTCCCACCACCCACAGAGAGGGGGCTCCCTGCCCTCCCGCCACCCACAGAGAGGGGGCACCCTGCCCTCCCGCCACCCACAGAGAGGGGGCACCCTGCCCACCCATCACCCACAGAGAGGGGGCACCCTGCCCACCCATCACCCACAGAGAGGGGGCACCCTGCCCTCCCGCCACCCACAGAGAGGGGGCACCCTGCCCACCCATCACCCACAGAGAGGGGGCACCCTGCCCCTCCCGCCACCCACAGAGAGGGGGCACCCTGCCCTCCCATCACCCACAGAGAGGGGGCACCCTGCCCTCCCGCCACCCGCAGAGAGGGGGCACCCTGCCCACCCATCACCCACAGAGAGGGGGCACCCTGCCCACCCGCCACCCGCAGAGAGGGGGCACCCTGCCCTCCCGCCACCCACAGAGAGGGGGCACCCTGCCCACCCATCACCCACAGAGAGGGGGCACCCTGCCCACCCGCCACCCGCAGAGAGGGGGCACCCTGCCCTCCCGCCACCCACAGAGAGGGGGCACCCTGCCCTCCCACCACCCACAGAGAGGGGGCACCCTGCCCTCCCACCACCCGCAGAGAGGGGGCACCCTGCACTCCCACCACCCACAGAGAGGGGGCACCCTGCCCTCCCACCACCCACAGAGAGGGGGCACCCTGCACTCCCACCACCCACAGAGAGGGGGCACCCTGCCCTCCCACCACCCACAGAGAGGGG
>NW_027454155.1:95000-98730 GCF_040206685.1 Ascaphus truei | reverse complement strand
ACTGACACACACACACACACCGACTGACACACACACACACACACACCGACACACACACACACACACACACACACCGACTGACACACACACACACACCGACTGACACACACACACACACACCGACTGACACACACACACACACCGACTGACACACACACACACCGACTGACACACACACCAACTGACACACACACACACACACCGACTGACACACACACCAACTGACACACACACCGACTGACACACACACCGACTGACACACACACCGACTGACACACACACCGACTGACACACACACCGACTGACACACACCGACTGACACACACACCGACTGACACACACACCACACACCGACTGACACACACCCACACACCGACTGACACACACACCCACTGACACACACACACCGACTGACACACAGACACCGACTGACACACACACACACCGACTGACACACACACACACCGACTGACACACACACACACCGACTGACACACACACACACCGACTGACACACACACACACACACCGACTGACACACACACACACACACACCGACTGACACACACACACACACACACACACACCGACTGACACACACACACCGACTGACACACACACACACACACACACCGACTGACACACACACACACACACACACCGACTGACACACACACACACACACACCGACTGACACACACACACACACACACACCGACTGACACACACACACACACCGACTGACACACACACACACACCGACTGACACACACACACACACACACACCGACTGACACACACACACCGACTGACACACACACACACACACACACACACAGACTGACACACACACACACACACCGACTGACACACACACACACACCGACTGACACACACACCAACTGACACACACACACACACACACACCGACTGACACACACACACACACACACACACACACACACACACACCGACTGACACACACACACACACACACCGACTGACACACACACACACACACACACACACACCGACTGACACACACACACACACACCGACTGACACACACACACACACACACCGACTGACACACACACACCCACTGACACACACACACCGACTGACACACACACACACACCGACTGACACACACACACACACCGACTGACACACACACACACACCAACTGACACACACACACACACCGACTGACACACACACCGACTGACACACACACACACACACACCGACTGACACACACACACACACACACACACCGACTGACACACACACACACACACCGACTGACACACACACACACCGACTGACACACACACACACACACACACACACCGACTGACACACACACACACACACACCGACTGACACACACACACACACACACACACACACACCGACTGACACACACACACACACACACACCGACTGACACACACACACACACCGACTGACACACACACACACACCGACTGACACACACACACACACACCGACTGACACACACACACACCGACTGACACACACACACACACACACCGACTGACACACACACACACACACACCGACTGACACACACACACACCGACTGACACACACACACACACACACCGACTGACACACACACACACACACACACACACACACACACCGACTGACACACACACACACACACACACACACACACACACACACACACACACCGACTGACACACACACACACACACACACCGACTGACACACACACACACACACCGACTGACACACACACACACACACACACCGACTGACACACACACACACACACCGACTGACACACACACACACCGACTGACACACACACACACACACACACCGACTGACACACACACACACACACACCGACTGACACACACACACCGACTGACACACACACACACACACACACCGACTGACACACACACACACACACACACACACACCGACTGACACACACACACACACCGACTGACACACACACACCGACTGACACACACACCGACTGACACACACACACACACACACCGACTGACACACACACACACACACACACACACACACCGACTGACACACACACACACACCGAGTGACACACACACACACACACACACCGACTGACACACACACACACCGACTGACACACACACACACACACACACCGACTGACACACACACACACACACACCGACTGACACACACACCGACTGACACACACACCGACTGACACACACACACACACACACACACACACCGACTGACACACACACACACACACCGACTGACACACACACACACACACACACACACCGACTGACACACACACACACACACCGACACACACACACCGACTGACACACACCGACACACACACACTGACTGACGCGCACACAAACCCTGACTGACGCACACACTGACTGAGGCACACACGCACACACTGACTGTGTGTGCGTCAGTCAGTCTGTGTGTGTTTGTGTTTCTGCCTCAGACTCACTGACGCGCGCGCAAACACACAGTGACTGACGCACACACGCTACATGAAGCTGTAAAGACTGACACACACACCGACTGACACACACACCGACTGACACACACACACACACACACCGACTGACACACACACACACACCGACTGACACACACACCAACTGACACACACACACACACACACACCGACTGACACACACACACACACACACACACACACACACACACCGACTGACACACACACACACACACACCGACTGACACACACACACACACACACACACCGACTGACACACACACACACACACCGACTGACACACACACACACACACACCGACTGACACACACACACCCACTGACACACACACACCGACTGACACACACACACACACCGACTGACACACACACACACACCGACTGACACACACACACACACCAACTGACACACACACACACACCGACTGACACACACACCGACTGACACACACACACACACACACCGACTGACACACACACACACACACACACACCGACTGACACACACACACACACACACACCGACTGACACACACACACACCGACTGACACACACACACACACACACACACCGACTGACACACACACACACACACACCGACTGACACACACACACACACACACACACACACACCGACTGACACACACACACACACACACCGACTGACACACACACACACACCGACTGACACACACACACACACCGACTGACACACACACACACACACCGACTGACACACACACACACCGACTGACACACACACACACACACACACCGACTGACACACACACACACACACACCGACTGACACACACACACACCGACTGACACACACACACACACACACCGACTGACACACACACACACACACACACACACACACCGACTGACACACACACACACACACACACACACACACACACACACACACACACCGACTGACACACACACACACACACACACCGACTGACACACACACACACACACCGACTGACACACACACACACACACACACCGACTGACACACACACACACACACCGACTGACACACACACACACCGACTGACACACACACACACACACACACCGACTGACACACACACACACACACACCGACTGACACACACACACCGACTGACACACACACACACACACACACCGACTGACACACAC
>NW_027454155.1:2500-92500 GCF_040206685.1 Ascaphus truei | reverse complement strand
GATTGACCACCGGATTACCACGGAGCACGAGCCTGTCTCATACAACGCTTTTACCAAACGGATGTTTGTGAGTTTGTTATTTTTATCTTGTCCAGGAAATGAAATTGTTAAACCGAATTTACACATGGAGCGGGCGCTTTCTCTTCTTTTTTTTTGTTTAGGTATCTATCGAGGAGGTGGTTGTTTCCCCGAAGAGAGCTGCCAGGACTCCAGAGGATGCCCGAATTGGATCCTTTTATGATTGAGCTATAACATAGCTATTAGAGCTAAGTTTCTGGACTGTTATTGTGTTTAGGCATAGTGTTTATTATTATTTTATTACAGCTACTTTTTAGTTATTAATTCTGGCCACTAATTCTCACTGCCACTATAATCTTTCTCTAGCCACAACCAAATTGCTATATCAGCTATATTATTTATTGGTTATACCAGGGGAGCTCGCGCCCCCACCCCCTCCTTTACCTTGATGCGGCGTCACGTGACCGGCAGCGGCATTTGACGAGGGTGACGTCACATGACCCCGCGGCGTAATTTAACACCGCGTTGCCATGGACACGAGTGACGCCGGCAGAGTCAAGGTAAGTAATAGCATTGCAGAGGCCTCACGCGATCCCCCGGCATTTAATTTTAATGCCTCGAGGAAGTGCGCGGGGCCTCTGCAACCGCCCGTGCGCCTCCCCCCCCCCCCCCGAAAAATCTCCCGCCCTCCACTTTGCGCACCTCTGGGTTATACCATATATATACACATGCACACACATATATACACACACACACACGCATACATATACACACACGTGTATGTGTGTATAAAACAGACAATATATATACATATAGTATGATATATATATATATAAACATACTATATGTGTATGTATGTATATGTGTATATATATATATATATTGCACGCGCACACACACATATAACGTTTTATCCAACTTTTTCATTTATCATTTGTAGAGAAAATGAACAATGTCGCCAAAAGCGCTATTTTTCAAAATGTAGCATCTCTCCTAATTAGTGTAAAATGATACTTCATATAAAGCAGGTTATGGGACCCAGTATAAAATGACCTTCATGTCTCTTATCACATCCCAGTATATGGATATCTTCTATTATCACAAGCTGCTAACATGTGACAGGGCTCAGGGTCTGAGCCCAGAATGTGACATATTGAACATTCTCATTCTAAATTTCAAAAAATATTGTGTTGATTTCTGACCTGACTGCCGTGGTTACAGCTCAACCACTCTGTTCTACTGCATGTCACCACTTTCTGCCACAACCAGCTGACGGTGGATCTGCAAGGAGTTCAACGCTCATTGGCATCACATCTGTGGCTTGGTTAACGTATCATTTCTCCAGCTTTTTATTGTATTGTTTTTAAATAGATTATATTTATTTAGTTGAATAGATTATATTTCTTAGTACAATAGATTCTATTTATTAGTTTAATAGATATTTATTTAGTTTGATACATTATATTTCTTAGTTTAATAGATCATATTTGTTAGTTAAATAGATTATATTAACTAGTATTTAAGTCTCCCCCTCAGAGCCCCATTAGATAAATATTTTAGGACCCTTGTGCATATTTCACATCTTTTCGGAGTCGCTTATTTTTTAGACCCTCGGAGCCGAAACCTAAAGGGGTCAGCTAAGAAAGTTCGGATCAAGAGGAGCCACACAGCTTAAAGACAGAACATTTCCAAGGGAGATGGAGACAATTTGGGTAAGATCTGATTAAAGGACAACCTTTGGGGAAGGGAAGGGTGATGGGGGAGTGTAAGAGGGGGGTGAGAGAGCAAGGTGGTGTGTCAGATTGGGGCAGAGCAAGAGAACGCAAAAATGATGGGGATTTGCTGCATACCAAAAAAAACAATTAGTGATACTTTTACCAGTGCCCCTTAGTCTCAGGGAAGACCGGCATTTCGTCCAATGTATACAATAAGATTGATGGAAAAGGGCACACAGATTTGAATAAAAAAAGATAATTTATTGTGCCACAGACTACAATGTTTTGGCTGCTGGCCTTTCTTTGCTGGATTTAGTGGGTTTAGCCACTTTACCTGAAAAAGACCAGCAGGCCGAAATGTTGTAGTCTATGGCAGTGCAAGAGAAAACAGGTTGGGGGGGGGGTGGGTTCTCGCAAGGTCGCCGACCCATGGGTGAGGGTCCCCGGTGGAAACTAGTCCTGGACCCCGGGAAAGCTGTCTGTGGCCCATACAAGCTGAGTAACATGTAGAAAGGACACATGTATGTTCAGAATGAGTTAGCATGGTATTTTGAGAGGCATCATAGCAGGTCAGTGCAAGTCAGGGCAGAGCACTGCAAGGTCAGTCAATATGAGTATGAGGAAGGGTCCGATGGAGGAGTTGGAGGGTCCCAGAATATCTCTTAAAGCAGGGGTGTGCAAATCGAGGGGCGCGACATTTTCTTGGGAGGAGGGGCTCGGCGCTTACAGTGGCCCCTCGCTCTTCCCCACAGCATTTAAATTAAATGCCGGAAATCGCGCGCAAGTCCTCTGTAAGTTCCCTTTCCTTGTCTCCGGCGGCTTCTGGCGACAGCAACGTGGCGTCACATGATGTGGCATTGCCATAGCAACGTGATATCACATGACGTCGTTACATCAGAACGTCGGAGACAAGGTGGGGAGGGGGGAGGGGGGAGCAGGGAAAAAGGTTGCGCAACCCTGTCTTAAAGCATTGTCTTGCATACAGATCAGAGGCCAAGAATGGATATGGATATCCGATGTGAAGCCGGAAATAAGACAGAAAAGACCGTTTCGGGAGAAGAAGGTGAGTGATGAAATAGCCGTCACTGTGTAACTCTTCCAATTACCTGCAACTTCATGCAGAGAAATAGCAACGCTTGTTTTTAACGTGTTAAGCGCCTAATGGGGAATTCAACTGCTGAGAGGTTAAGGGAGTTACTCACCAAACTCAGCGACGTTTCTGTGTCTCTGTGATAACTCCCCTAGGACATGCCTGAAAACCAGAGGTTACTCAATGTATTTTTGATAAATAGAAATATGACCTTCTGGGGAGGGGTACATAATGGGTACTGGGCCTGGTGAGGTGGGTATAACGGGTACTGGGCCTGGTGAGGTGGGTATAACAGGTACTGGGCCTGGGGAGGGGTGTATAACAGGGTACTGGGCCTTGGGAGGGGTGTATAACAGGGTACTGGGCCTGGGGAGGGGTGTATAACAGGGTACTGGGCCTGGGGAGGGGCGTATAACAGGGTACTGGGCCTTGGGAGGGGTGTATAACAGGGTACTGGGCCTTGGGAGGGTTGTATAACTGGGTACTGGGCCTGGGGAGGTGGGTATAACGGGTATTTGCCCTGTGGAGGGCGGTATAACGTGGTATTGCGGAGGGGGTATAAGTGGCACAGGAGCTCTTGCGATACAGAGTATCACTGTCCCTGGTTACAAACACTTCATGTCTCCTGCAGGTCAGGACACGCACGAAGGTGGTGCCCTTTGTGCCACCAGACGACGAGGCGGGCTACGAGGCGGACGACGAGGCATACGAAAAAGCGGGCGTCAAGTGGAACAATGAGGTGGGCTACAAGGCGGCCGAGGAGGCAGACGTGGTGTACGATGACCAAGGAGCATACGACAGGTGTGGCCGGATCTGCTGCTTCACCTTTTTTAGGCGGAGGAGAAGACCCCAGGAGCAGGTAGGAGAATACGAGAGGTGCGGACAGATCTGCTGCTTCACCTTTTTTAGGCGGAGAAGAAGCCGGGAGCAGGTAGCAGAGGAGCCAGGGCGTAGATACAGGGGTATTCTAGGGGCCCTGAGAAGTTGGTTTGACCGCAGGAGAGGCAGATAAGATCAGGAAGGCTGCGGGAGGGGCAGGTACTAGAGGGAGATAGGGATATTGGGCGTGAGAGGGTGAGAGAGAACAAGGAGCAGGGCCGGAGCACGGGTTTCATGCGCCCGAGGCGAAACTTAAAATTTGTGCCCCAGTTGTATAAAAAATAACAAGATAAATAAAATAATAAAATAAACAGTGGCGTAGCTATCGGGACTGCAGGGGGTGCGACCGCACCCCAGCGCGACGCAAAATAAAAACAAAAGGGCGCCAAAATACTGGATAAAAAAAAAGAATAATAATTTTAAAAAAAAGATAAATAAATTAGAAATAATAAGAAAAAAAATAATAATGATTATTAATGCGCCCCTAGGACCTTTGCGCGCTAGGCGACCGCCTAATGGCCGGCCGGCCCTGCGAGGTATGCGGGAGGAAAAGGGGTGAATGGGATAGATATGCAGGGGGATGGGGGAGCAGGTGAGTTATACACAGGGGCACAAGGGCCCCATCACCCACATCTCTATATACTGAGTGTGCCCCTGTGTATAACAACGCTGATCTGTGCTGCTCCATCTGATCTCACTGCGCAGTGATCCAGGGACCCTCCGATCGCCATTTAATGGGGTCAGGAAGGAATTTTTTTCCCCCATTGCACAGCAGGGGTTATGTTTCGCCTTCCTCTGGATCACAGCAACAAATTGCCCTTTGTGCATGAATTATCAGTGAGATCTTTATACACCCTGCATTGGTCTTCACTCCTTTGCTGCCGGAGGGGCCTGCAGTGCATTGCTCTGCGTGTTACTATATTGCTCTGCAATGTGCTGCAGGCCCCTACCAGCAAAGAGATTCATTATTTCAATAAAATACTCTCTTTAATCCAACCTATGTGTAGTGTCTTTTCTATCCGTTGTATCTATTGCTAACAGCTCAGTGATTCTTCCCCAGGTCATTGCACTAGTGTCACGCTGCCAAGCCGGGTGTGAGGGAGATTTATAGGGTCACATATACACTTCTGCCAAAACACGAGTGCAAACAGGAAGCCCCTCTGATCTCATATCTTTTATTACACAAAACGGTATCTAAAAAGGTAAAAAGAACATACATGGGATTCTGCTACAAATATCTCTCTAATTACAAACCAATTAGCAAATCATTCAGATTAGAGTCGAGCGAAAAGAAAGGGTTAAGTATCTCATGTACAGTATATGCAGTGCAGGCTGTTCTGCGCATTACATGCAGGGGACAACGTTTAGGGGATATAAGTAATGCTGATCTCAGGGCTGACCTGCTCTTCTGGCTGACCGGAGGACCTGCTCTTCTGGCTGACCGGCTTCCCTTCTTCCAGCTAACTGACCTGAATTGTGGCCCCTGTATCTCCCAATTAAACGTTTTATTGGCATATTCTTGTTTGACTCGTTCTATACAGACATTTTCTATATATTCATTGTGGGATTTGATAACATCTGTAAGATCTCTCAGAATATCACATTCTGTACGTTTGTGCTGAATATTTTTCCATTCTCAATTTACTTAATATTAGTTTTTGGCTTCAATTATTTATATCGAGCCCAAAATACCTTTATACAGGATGCTGTTCCCTTTATCCCACAAATGCTGCTTCATTAAAGCCCGTGGGTGGCACTTAATGCATTCTCAGACTTTTAGGCAACATCCCTAATTTCCAAACGTGGGATAAAATCTGTGCATATTTAAATGGTTAATTTTTCCATTTTTCCATTGTGACAAAATATCAATTTTCTCACTCAGACTACTAAATCCCTCCCCAAAAATATCCGTTTCACATAAAAGTGTGTGCGCGTCTCCTTCCGCCTAACTGGCACGTCGTCCTTACGGGCGCCACTCCTTGCAACTCCACGCTGCCCTCCAGTGGTAAAAGAAATAAGATACATTTACTGTACTCGTCTGGCAGCTGCTCCCGTATAAGGTGGGTAACTCTGTATTAGGGGTCTTGGTAGAGTATATTTTATACTTATGTCGGATAGATGAGAAAATAATATTCCTAACAGGTTATTGTGAGAGGCCTTGGATCTGATCCTATATGCACGCAGCCCTCGCCTCTCTGACCTTGAACACATACTTCAATCTGATTTTTTGAGACTTGAAACTGGATTTCCCAAAACAAACTGATTTTAAACACTGACAAGACTGTAACAATGGTATTTGGGACCAGAGCTAAATTGCTAAAGCTGCCAATGACCGAGCTTCAGATAAAAACCAGCTCTAATACCATCCTAGCCCCTGTTACTTGTTTGAAATATCTGGGCATATAGTTCAACTCCAATTTAACATTTGGGATGCACATTGATACCCTGACATCCAAATCCTATGCCAAACTAGGTGTACTTTACAGGAACAAATCCTCCCTAAGGCCCTCATGCAGTAAGCAGCGATAAGCCACTTATCACCAGTTTATAGCCAAAAAAGCCTACAGCGATTCAGAAAGCCCAGAGAAGCTGGCGATTAGAGCAAAAATAACCGGGGTTTTTTTGCCGGAAAATAAATAAATAAATAAAATCGGCAGACGCGCGGTGATAAGCCACTTTTCAGCACTGATCGCCAGTTTTTCAAACACGCTCAATTCTATAAGCCCTGATCAGCTTATTGCGGCTGATCGCCACTTTAAAATTGCTGTTTCTTCTCCAAATTGTCCCGCCACAAAAGTTGGCAAGAAGGTGGGGTGAAGCTGCGATGAAAATAACATGCATGTGTCCCAGAGCTGATATCCATTAATATCAGCACCAGAGACCCCCGGCATGAATCCGATGCATAAAAAATGCATTTACAGGCAACTTCATTACCGCCAAGGCAATGAAGGGGTTATACACCCGTGCCAGGCTTATTGTGGGTAGCGGGGGTGGGTGAAGGTGGTATTTGGCCCTGGGTGGGTGTTTAGGCCTTGCCAGGGGGTTGCAGGATGACTTAACCTCTTCTTTAACTTCGTGGTTAATACCGCTAAGGTAATGAAGGGGTTAACCCCTCCCGCTACCCCCCCCCCCACCCGGTAGGCCTAAACACCCATCCTTGGGGCCAATACCCCGTTCATCCACCCCCACTACCCACAATAAACAAAAATACACATAACAGCACCACTAGCCACCTCCTAGGTCCCTAATAAACCATTACAATATTCATAAAACCATTATTTTGTTTACACCCAGGATTATTACATGGGATTAGGGCTATGTTATTCAGTGAGGGGTTGTATGTTTGTATTCGTAGGGACAGGCAAGGCCGGAGTCAGATGGGTTTCTCCTGCCTCTGTCCTCCCTGTCTCCTGACCCTTCCTGTAGCCGGACAAAGAAGAAGAAGCAGGCACACGGTCTTACTCAAAGGAGGTTTAATATGCCATAAAGTCCAACGTTTCGGCAGTCTAATACTGCCTTTCTCAAGGTGAAGGCTACCAAACACAAGAAAACAGTCACAATATATACCACCCCCCTGATACTCTCCCCGCTCTGCCACATAACCAGGATGTTGACGCCCCCTAGTGACGTCAGAGCTACCATATGGCGCCCCCTAGTGATGTCAGAGCTACCATATGGCGCCCCCTAGTGACGTCAGACGTCTAGGTCTAAATCCCTGGCAATACAGCATAGAGCTGTCTTGGAGGAATGCAGCCACAGCCACACCTCTCCCCAGACTGAACACTCCCCCATGATGACGTCAGCGTGACCCGCCCGTCGGGGGGAAGGGGGGGGTGTGCACCAATCAAGACTGTACTCACAGGGCTGGACAAAGATGTATCCGTCGCCATGGGATCAGTGTCAGAGCAGGGAGGAGTGACACACTCCTATAAATCACCCTGAAAGTGTAAATAAACCACACACCAAAATATTCATAAAGCATATGTGCACAAAACTAATACAGCAATATACTATTAAAAACATGTGACTGTATACTGCTGATGACATCAGTATAATCCTGCAAAGTTACCGTGAAATGCCACATAAGAATATGCAGTACATCAGTATTTAGAATATACTAGTGTGTATACCTAGTCAGAAATGGGTACACACAGCCAGGGGGGGGGGGGAGAGAAGGGGGAGGGAGGGAAGGGAAAAAAACCACACAAAAAGGATAATTTTCCCAATAGGTAAGTGCAGAGTCCATGGATGGTGCAAGATCAAATATGCCTGTAGAAAGACAAAAAATTACCTTCTATTAAGGAAGCATTTTAAATTCTGTTGCTCATTAAGACCCATACCGTTGCTGGTATTTAAAGCATGTATCCAGAATGCTTCACGTCTCAATAAGAAAGTCTCCCTATCTGGAGTGAGAAAATGTGAAAAGATATAGTGCGCTACTACAATCAATAAAAGTGAGGTGATATAGTGATGTACAAAAAGAGGTGACCTTTAAACACGTAGAGTATATGGAACGTCTGCAGCTGTGGCACCAGGGATGGCTCAAATACCCCCTAATAGCAAACAGAAATACAAAAAAACACAGCGCACAACGCTCATAGTGCATTAAAAATTATATTAGTAACCACAAAATAAAGGTGAGTATTAAGCGTACATTTAGATAGAAAAAACAATCATTTCAGGGTTAATGTTACCCAAGCACCAACGGACGCCAATAGAGATGTCGTGGCTCTCTCCTTCTCAATCCCTCAGCCTCGGGGGTAGGGCCTGGGTGGTCTTCCAATCGGTTAGCTGTTAGTACAGCCCTCAGCCTCAAGGTAGTACTTAGGAGGTCTCCAGTTCAGCTGAACAGCAGTACAGCCAATTCGCCGTGCCAAGCAATAATGTCTTTCACTGTTCCAGTCTCTGTAGCAGCGGAGCACACGCTGTGGGGCGTCTATTTTTAATTTTTATGATTCTCCCGCTTTGGGGGGTGACTGAATTGACTACCGGTAGTCAGACTGTTACAGACCGAGCAGCTCATGCATCTAAAGTTACCCGGTCTGCCACCCTCCAGAAAATGAGGAGTTCTGTAGTTACCCTCATTATCTGCATGTATCAGGCTATCCGCCAGATTCCTCCCTCTTTTGAATGCCACCATTGGTGGTACACAGCAACTTTCAGATAATATATCATCATTTTGCAGAATATGCCAGTGTTTAAGACTGGTAGATTTAATAAAACCACCAGCTTGACTGTACGTAGTAAGCAGGAAGGAAAAGACTTGGATCACAACTATGAAAAAACGAGAACTGGAGGCTAATAGAAAAAATAACAAATTATTTATTGGGACATAACTAATTAAAAAGAGAAACCTCTCGCATGGTGCGCTTTATCAAAGAGTAGTTTCACTGGTCTTAATCAAACTCTTATATGGTTTACACCCTCAAAAGCACCGCCCACCTGTGTCCAGGTAAACACAAACCCCCAGGACACAAATTCCCTGTGAAATGAAACACAGGAAAGGGGCGTAATGCTCAGAGGGAAGAGATCCACATAGAGGGAATAAACAGGTAAAAAATTAATAAAAAAGACCAATCACATACAAAAGAAATATCAATAACACATATATATCAACTGTGGAAACATAAACATACACATGTCCAAATCTATAGTGAATATTCAATGTATATTTAACCCATTGATTTGTTAATTTTAATATCATAAGATGGCATATGAATGGTATATCATCAAACGCCTAGACACAATAGATATGGTTTAAAGGACATATGTAAAACACAATATTATTCTAGAAAAAAGTAAATATATAGTTAGAAAAAGGAAAACAAATAATAAATAATAAAGAAGAATAGATGCCAAAAGAAAATGTAGGACAATTGAATTCATTAATAAATATATATCTTATTTGATCACTAGAAAGCAGAAAAAAATGACAATAATAAATAACTTAATAAACAGACAATCATTATTATCATCGTGAGACGGAAGCATAGCAAGAATACTCATACAAAATGTTCATGAAAAATGTTTTAGATTTAAAATTTGTCCCTGAAGAAGCTCCTTTGCTGGAGGGAAACGCGCGTTGGACGCGCAATGTTGTCAGTCTCCTACTTGGAGCTGTTTTAATGTAGTGTCAGCAGTCTCCTGGCTCTAACTGTGTTGATCCCATTAGTTAGTTATTTATTTAATCCTTTAATTTTATAGTGAGTGTGCCTGCTTTCCTTGCACAGCACTGCCGTGTCTGGCAGGTCTATGCTGCAGTGTATGTACTAAGTGAACTTAAAGTGATTTGTTACCGGCGCTAACCACACCCAATCTGTGATAAAATAGTGCACAAAATTAAAATTCAAAATAAAATGTGTCAAGGTGATCACTGATCAAATTCTCAACCTTCCAGGAATGTGTACAGATTCCTTTCAATAGTAGCTTGTCCGGGATGGGAAGGGAGCGAAGATAGCAGGGATACACCATGAAAAATAAAAAATAAATGCATACAATAGTGTAATAAGTTCTTTTCAATCTGGATAAAACATGTATGTCTTGGCTCTATAGCAATGCCTACTTACAGCAGGTCAAAAGGTAAAAAGCATTGATCTACACAGCAGGTAGAAAGGTGTCAGGATCTTCAGGAACAACAGCCCAGGTTTACAGCATAAGAAATCAGCACCTCAGCTCAGACGTCAGTAGATGTGAGTGGATCAGAGACATGCAAAAGAAAGGCAGACCATAGTGTCGATCGTGCATAAAATTTATATAAACAAACAACAAATTTTAGGAATTGTACTCACATTGTGTACATAATCATAGTTCACATAAGGCTTTACTTGAGGCAAATGGAGTGCTGGTTCAGTGTGGAGCAGCTCACCGGGGATCTTCTCCTCAATGAATGCTCCTGAGGAAGTTGTCTAGTACGACGAAACGCGTAGAGCCACTTTCATTGCTGCAGCTGCTCTTTCTACTGAAGGCTTCAGAGTTGCTGAGTTCCCCCACCGTTTGCCTCCAAGACCGGATGCCGTCACCCCAACAGCGGATGTGACGTCAGACGCCATCTCCCACCCGGTCTGTTGTGAGTCTAAGGAGAAGATCCCCGGTGAGCTGCTCCACACTGAACCAGCACTCCATTTGCCTCAAGTAAAGCCTTATGTGAACTATGATTATGTACACAATGTGAGTACAATTCCTAAAATTTGTTGTTTGTTTATATAAATTTTATGCACGATCGACACTATGGTCTGCCTTTCTTTTGCATGTCTCTGATCCACTCACATCTACTGACGTCTGAGCTGAGGTGCTGATTTCTTATGCTGTAAACCTGGGCTGTTGTTCCTGAAGATCCTGACACCTTTCTACCTGCTGTGTAGATCAATGCTTTTTACCTTTTGACCTACTGTAAGTAGGCATTGCTATAGAGCCAAGACATACATGTTTTATCCAGATTGAAAAGAACTTATTACACTATTGTATGCATTTATTTTTTATTTTTCATGGTGTATCCCTGCTATCTTCGCTCCCTTCCCATCCCGGACAAGCAGTGTATGTACTACCATTATCACTGCATTTGCCAGCTTTATCACTCTAGCACTCTTATTTTAACACACTAAATTCTCCATTATAGTGCGCAGTGCTGGCTGATTTAGCAAGGTAGCTGGACATTTAACCCATTGGCCACTCACTTGTGTACATCTATACACTTCCATTATTGGGTCTCACCGTTGCTCCAGAGGGGTTAACACCCTGACTCCTAGCAATCTGTGTCCTCCATATCCCACCATTATTAAGTGGTTAAATGGGATAGTATGAACTTATAACTGACGACAAGGTTGCCTGATAGCGTTGATTTAATATATTTTTAATTCACATTACACATTACTTTGGTAATATATGTTTTAAGTAAATTTATTAAAAGTTAATTTTTACACTGTTATGGTGTGCATTTAAGTGAATTCTTTTAGGGGGCACATCCATTTTGTGTTTCCCTTCACCTTTTCTAGATCCCATTCTGTATTAATTCCTGCAGGGGATAATGTATCCAAAGAATGGATCCAAAACATCTCCCGCTGGTTGAGGAGCTTTAATCTATCACCCCCTCTCATGGGCATGGGCACCAGTTCTACAGCAGAAAAATGAACATTTGATAGACCTCCTGAAGGACAGTCAGTAAAATGTTTTGAAACTGGTAACATGAAATCTTTTCTTTTAATGGAACGTATATGCTCCATGATTCTGTTTTTAACAGGGCGTATAGTGCAGCCCACGTACCCTTGGCCACAGCCACAGGTAAGAAAGTATATGACAAATTGTGAGTCACAATTAATAAAGGATGGGATCCTATAGTTCTTTTTAGAATAAATAGTCTTAATAGACTTAATTGGTTTCGCATAGCTGCAAACGCAACATTTTCCACATTTAAAAAAACCTTTTATTTTAAACAGATTTGTTAGACTTCTTAGAGTCAAACAATCTTGGAGAAAGATAGTCAGATAAGGATTTGGATTTCCTAAAAGTAATGGCTGGACCCTGGTTAACTGAACTATGTAGGTCCTTATCAAGAGTGAGGGTCCCCCAATGTTTATAAATGATAGAACGAATCTGTTCAGCCTGGCGACTAAACTGGGTGACAAATAGAGCAGACGTCACTCGATCCAATTCATGTTTCTTCTTGAACTTCACAGACGAGTTCGATAACAAATCGATCCTGTTTGTAGATTTGACACACAGATATGCTGCTTCAATATCAGTGTGATTATATTTTCTTTGAGCAAATCGAGTTTTTAATTCCTCTGCTTGATGCTCAAATAAATCGTCATTTGAACAAAGCCGTCTTAGTCGAAGGAATTCAGCCTTGGGTATACTTCGAATGAATGATTTAGAATGACTGCTGTCTGCTTCCAATAAAGTATTACGTGAATGAGGCTTTCTAAAAATGTCCGTTTGAATAGTGCCTGTCGTGTCAATAAATAAAGTAATGTCTAAATAATTGATGTGATTCATGTGTTCTTCATAAGTAAATTTAAGATTTAAAGAATTAGTATTAAGTGTATGAATAAAGGCATGCAGTGATAATAAATCCCCATCCCAAATCATAATCAAATCGTCAATATACCGTTTATAGAAAATAATCTGATGACGAAAAGAATTATCAGCACCGAAAATGTGTGTGGATTCCCAAAGACCCACAAACAAATTAGCATAAGAGGGGGCAAATGACGTCCCCATAGCAGTACCCCGTGTCTGAAGATAAAATTGTGCATCAAAAGAAAAATAATTATGGGTGAGCAGAAACATAATAGAATCCAAAAGAAAGGCACGTAATGAAATGGACAATGTAGAAGCATCAAGAAAAAATTCCACTGCTCGAATCCCTTGCTCGTGATCTATGATTGAGTAAAGTGACATCACGTCCAATGTCACCCATCTAAAAGTCTTTTTCCAACTAACATTTTTTATATCTTAAAAACAAAAATAAAATAAATAACGAAAGAAAACAGAAATAGTCCTTGGCGCACTATCTGGTATATAAACCTGACAGAAAAATGAAGTCCAAAGATCTTGGTAGTGAGGATTGTTGGTCCGGAATCCAATCGTACTCAAAGTCCTCTGAGGTGGTGGAATCAGATTTGTGCGAATGATGCTTTAATGCATGCCAGACCAATATGATTGGGTTCAAAGCTGGATCTTAATGAATGTTGCAGATGTGTTTTGGGGTCAATGTCTTGGAAGGACTGGTGACCACTCCAGATGTGAAGTATTCAGAAATGTTACGTTCTTCCCTCTGAGCAATAATGACCTTCTGTATGTAGACTCTCTAATATGAGGAAAAAGCCTTAATGGACTGGTCATGCACAGCTGCATCTAAAGACTTAGTAAACAATTATTTGGAAGTCTGACAGGGAGGAGGAGTCAGACTTCCAAATAATTGTTTACTAAGTCTTTAGATGCAGCTGTGCATGACCAGTCCATTAAGGCTTTTTCCTCATATTAGAGAGTCTACATACAGAAGGTCATTATTGCTCAGAGGGAAGAACGTAACATTTCTGAATACTTCACATCTGGAGTGGTCACCAGTCCTTCCAAGACATTGACCCCAAAACACATCTGCAACATTCATTAAGATCCTGCTTTGAACCCAATCATATTGGTCTGGCATGCATTAAAGCATCATTCACACAAATCTGATTCCACCACCTCAGAGGACTTTGAGTACGATTGGATTCCGGACCAACAATCCTCACTACCAAGATCTTTGGACTTCATTTTTCTGCAGGTTTATATACCAGATAGTGCGCCAAGGACTATTTCTGTTTTCTTTCATTGTTTGTTTTATTTTTGTTTTTAAGCTATTGTTGTACTTACCTTGTGGATAGGTTTGTGGTTTTTCAATCCTTAGGCAGCCGTCTTCTCAGTTTGTTATATTAGTCTGTAGAATTCACTAGTTTATTGTTGTATCTTTGTAAGGGAATTCCAACATTTAGAGCACTTATCCATCATTATCGTGTATTGTTAAGTTAGGCTAATAGGTTAAGCGCTTAGTACAGTAGCGACATATCTTATTGAACTAAATACCGGCGGCATGCCGGGATCTGCCCCAGCTGCCGCCAGTAATGCACGCGCGCCGCCGCGTTCCCCCACTCACCCCCCCTCCTCCATCGCGCGCAATTTACACACGCTTCCGGACCCCTGTACCCCTTCTGCTCTGCCACTCTGCTTCCCCGAACCCCCGCTTACCTTAATGTCATCTCCAGGGGTGTCGGGGAAGCCTGGGGAAGCCGGGGAAGACGGGGAAGCCGGGCGCGCATGTGACTGTGACGTCACAGTGCGCCGCCACGCGCCGCGGCTACCCGCTTCCCAGCCACATACAGCCAGCGGCTTTTGCTCGAATAAGAGCTGCCGCTGCTGTATATGTTTAGTTTAATTTTTTCTATCATGACATTTTTTATAGCGGATAAAAGATCCATAGAATCTCTCAGAAAAGAAGGCAGATTTTTTACCAGTGGCTGTAAAAAACCATCAATGTAGCGTGATAACCCATCTCCCAAAGATCCAATACTGGCCACAATGGGCCGCCCAGGAGGGCGGACAAGTGACTTATGGATCTTTGGGAGATGGTGGAAGATGGGCACAATAAGTGAGGCATTGTAGAGAAACTCATATTCCTTTGTGTTAAGTACAAATAGGGCCTTTCCTTCTTCAAGAATCTCTTTCAAAAGGTGTAAAAACTCACATGTGGGATCATGTCAATTTTGTATAAGATTCAACATCCTCAAGTAATCTAAGTGCCTCTGCCTGATAATCTGAAGAAGAGGGCACCACAATGGCCCCTCCCTTATCAGCCTTTTTGATTGTAATAGACCTATCTTCCCTGAGGGCAATCATCTCCTGGAAGTCAATATCTGACAGATTCGTTTTATTTAAAGAGGGAACCCCCCGGGGTACAATACCCCTAGCCAATAACCTGAGATCCCTCTCAACCAGCTTCTCAAAGGTCTTAATATTATGATTGTTAAAAATATGAGGGCAAAAGGTTGATTTCTTCTTAAGACCTAAGTGTAATTGCCCAAAGAAGCTGAATGAGGAAGGGATCTCAGGCTCCAAATCCTGATTTTGTTCATCATAAAGATCTCTAAGATCTGATAAAGCACATTGTTCACGAAATGAATGCAAATCCAAATTCTCCATTGAAACATCAATACCATCAACATTCTCAGCTAGACCTCTATCAGTGGAATATAGTGGAACCTCTGTTGTCCCTTTTTTCTATTAAAATATTTTTTAAGAGACAATTTGCGAATTAATTTTTGGAGATCAATGATGGTATTGAATAAATTAAAATCTTGGTATGGGGCAAAATTTAAACCTCTATTTAGAACCGCAATCTGGTCATCTGTAAGAGTCTTATGTGAAATGTTGATAACATTATCCACAACTTCTCCTATGCATATTTCTTTCTTTTGCTCGATCCCCCGGATCCCCCTCCCCCCTTCTCTTCTTTGATGATCTCCTTGTCCTCTTTCGTTTTTTGACTCCTTTTGAAACAAGGAGTATGAAGGTTTATCTTCTTTCCGAGAGGGCATCATAACAGATTTTTGTGAAGAGTCGGTTTCAGGGGAGGTAGATCTAACTCGCCAATTATCATCATCATCACAAAAGGAAACGCCTAGTGAACGTCTCTCATAGTCAGAACCATCTGACTCAAAACTGGAAGCGTTTCCATGGCGTTTTAGGATGGATTTATTCGGGTTCTTGGAGTCACCTTG
The DNA here is from genome assembly GCF_040206685.1 of Ascaphus truei. Lineage (NCBI taxonomy): Eukaryota > Metazoa > Chordata > Amphibia > Anura > Ascaphidae > Ascaphus > Ascaphus truei. The sequence continues at coordinate 76,544 of NW_027454155.1, read as the reverse complement.
TTTTTTATTATTCTGATATTTAGAACCAGATTTTGGTTGTGGCTTTTGTGCGTTTGTAGTGTAGCGTTGCCATATATAAACTTGCTGCTTCTCATAGTCTATCTTGTCCCTATCAAACTTTTGTTGTTTCTTAATCATTAGAGACTTTTCCATAGCACCCACGTTGCTTAAAAGTGTTTGGTCATATTTAATAAAATTCTCCATTTTTCTGCAACCTTTCAATTTATCCTGTAGGACTTTCACATTGGCTCTCACTTTCTTTTTTTTAATTTAGCTTATACTTAATGATCAATTTGATTAGCTTAAATGAGCAATGATCTAATATGGCTTTCCAGTCATTCTCAAAATCTTTATTAATAAAGCCAAAGGACGGTACCTTTTTCAAGCGTAAGCCTCACGGAATCCTTTTAACTCTAGCATAGTTCTCAAGAGTGGTAATGTCCCACCAATACCTAATGTCCTGTGATAACAGTTTTTCCAATGTAAGGAAGTGGGTAATTAAGTCAGCAGGCTCTTCACAGATGAAATTAGCACCTTCATCAAAAACTGACTCTGCCCTCCTCTGACGGTGAGTGTCTCCACAGTTAAAGGCATAGGTATCAGTAACCCCTTCCTCATCCTCCACTTCTACATAATCTTCCATAATAAAAAACACACAGGATAGGAATAGCACGAATACTCACTCCAGAGAAATAAAAAAAAATGTTCCACAGAAAGAAAAAATGTGAATAAATAGATGCCACAAAAAATAAATAAATAAATGGTTAGAAAAAAAAATAACGATAGCACTCCAGTTCTCAAATCACCAATTAAGTGATTACATACATATTCACGGGGTATAAGCCTCTTCTTATAATGTCAATAATGAAAGTCTTAATTCCAGGCTGAGCAGCCGTGGCCAAACCAGCAATATGCGAAGCAGAGGAAAAGACCTCCCAGCCCAATGTTACAATCCTGGTAGATAGCGTGTATCACGCGCATGCTGTATTAACCCCCAGCAAAATGAATCCTTAGAGGGACCAAGGGCCCATCGTGTCCAGTGTTTTCCCGTTCAATGTGATCAAGGATTCATCACAGCTACAGTGCTTATTCCTACATGGTTGGTCTCCGATGTGCTGGGGGTTAATACAGCCTGCGCATGATACACGCTGTCTACCAGGCTTGTAGCGTCGGGCTGGGAGGTCTTTTCCTCTGCTTCGCTTATGACTGTACGTAGTGGTAAATACAAGCCTGTCCTCCTTCTTATTTTTGGTAGCACTTACCTCTTTATCCAGTGCCCGGTCTAACACAGCAGGAGGATATCCCCTAGCCAGGAATCTACTACGTAGTTCTCCAATAGCTGGTTCAATATTATCCTTCCTGCTCGTGATTTTGCAGACCCGGACTTTCTGTGAAAAAGGTAATGCATCAATAAGAGAAGGAGGATGATGGTTATCTGCCCTTAAAATGGCATTTCTGTATGTATCCTTTCTAAAAAGATCAGTATGTAACTCCCCATTAGTCTGTGTAATGAGGACATCTAAAAAAGAGAGTTGCTGTGTACCACATCATCTGAAAAACACGGTGGAGGCAGTGATGGCATGGGCATGCATGGTTTACAATGGCACTGGGTCACTAGTGGTTTTTTTTTTTTTTTTTTTTTTTTCAACATTCTGTTTATTGTGTTTTTCAAAGTGTATAACATACAGTTGTCACATTGTCAAAATAAAAAGCTTTCCATGGGACAAACAACATACATACCGCCATTCATACCAACCTGGGAGAAGGGAGACAGGAGGGTGTGGGGGTAGGAAGGGGGGGTGAGGGGGAGGGGAAGGGGGGGGGCAGAGGAATCCTTTCTGATGTACGATGTTCTCCGCTCCTGGTCCGTAGGTCAGGTGTTACGTCCAACTGATTCGGTGAGGCACCGGGTAGTGAATATAGGGGGTAATGGATCCGTGTTAGCGTCCTCCCGTGGCGGGCATACTGTCTCTCTCGTATATGGCTGATTGCAGCTTCTGCTCGCCATCCAAGGAGAACTCACCTGCCGCTATTAAAGCCAGATGGAGGCATTGCTCACCCCTGGGATGTCTGTCTGTGCCAGCCAAGGCAACCAGACTTTTTGAAACTTTGGGCCAGTGTCGTTGACCAGACTTGTCAATTTTTCCATCTGGCAAACAAACCAAATTCTATTCCGAATTTTATCTAATGATGGAATTGCATTCTGTTTCCACAATGCTGCAGTCTCGCATCTCATAGCCGTAGCAAAGTGTGCGATCAATTTGTTCCCTGATCTAGATACGTCTGTCGTGGGTTTGCCTAGAAGGAACACCCACGGATCTAGTTGAATTTTGAGGCCCAGAAAGAGCCTCTGTAGCCAATCTCTAATTTGGATCCATACGGGTCTAATTCGTGGACAAGACCACAGCATGTGTAACAGGTCCCCCTGTTCCCCGCACTGCCTGGGGCAGAGCGGGGAAGCTCCCGGCGCGAATTTTGCCAATCTAACTGGGGTGAGGTACCACCGCATTAGTACTTTATATGAGTTCTCCTTTAATGTTGTACAGATCGAACTGCTGGCTGCCGCCTTAAAAATTTCAGCCCAGTCATCGTCCTCCAGTGGCTCCGTCAGATCCGTTTCCCATTGAGTCATGAACCTGGGTTTGTGTGAACCGTCACTGTCAGAACCGACCACCACCCTGTACAGAGCAGATATAAGTCCCCGTGTGTCGGTGCCTCGACCACAGAGCTTCTCAAAATTAGTTAACGGCGGTCTAATAGTGTGTTTGGTGTAAAATGCCCTGACCTGGAGGTATCTAAGAAATTCTGTGTTGGAGATGCCAGTTTCTGACTGTATTAGATCAAACGGTTTAATGGTGTCGCGTCCCTCCAGGTCTTTTAGTTTGTGGAACCCCCTGTTTTGCCAATGTGTGAAGTTTTTGCCAACTAAACCCGGAGCAAAATCTGGATTCCCGTATAATGGGGCCATTAAGGTGTGTTTAGAGGTTAATGAGTGATTAGTTTTGGCCGCTTCCCAGACCGACAGTGAGTTGAGCACGGAGGACAGAGGATCCTTTAGGTCTTTCAGTCTAGCTTTTGGGTACCAAATCAGGTTTTCGATTGCAAGCGGGGCGCAGACCTCCTTCTCTAATGCCACCCAGCGTCTCAGCTCTGGATTCCCATGCCACTGTGTAATTTGGCATAATTGGGCCGCTTTATAGTATGCCAACAAACTCGGCACTGCCAAGCCTCCTGTCTCCCTGGATCGTTGCATAATTGTCATTTTTACCCGTGGTGTTTTATTTTGCCAAATAAATTTTGTGACTGAATTTTGTAGTTCTTTAATCTCTGATCGTACCACTGGTATCGGAAGAGTTTGAAAGAGATATAGTAAACGTGGGAGAAGGTTCATCTTAACACAGTAGATTCTACCAATCCAGGAAATTCCGTAAGTGGACCATATTTTGAGCTCCTTTGTTAAAGCCCGTAGGAGCTGTGGATAATTTGCCTGATAGAGAGTGGAGCTCTGTTTAGTAATATGTACCCCTAGATACTTTATCTTTTTCGGCTGCCATTGAAATTTAAAATTAATTTCTATTAATTTCTCCATGTCTCTCGGCAAATTCAGACTGAGCGCCTCTGATTTAGCCTGATTGATCTTAAAACCCGATATGCTACTAAATTTTTCCAGTAGGGCGAACAGATTGGGTAGCGAGGTGAGTGGCTTTGTCAGTGTCAGAATAATGTCATCTGCGTATAGCGCCACCTTGTGTTCTTGCGACCTAATTTGGATTCCGGAGATGTCCGGGTTGCTACGAATGTGCGCTGCTAGCGGTTCCACGCATAAGGCGAACAACAGGGGCGAAAGTGGGCAGCCCTGTCTGGTTCCGCTTTTGATATTAAACAGCTCCGATGGGAAGCCTTGGTGTACTACCTTAGCTGCCGGGGTTGTGTATAATGCTTTAATTGCCCCTAATATTCTCCCTCTGAACCCAAATGCTCCAAGCGTAGACTCCATGTATGGCCAGTCAATCCTGTCGAAGGCTTTCTCCGCGTCTAAGCTTAGTGCTATGCCACGGAGCCCGTTGGTATTGATGAAATCAATAATATCGATTATCCTTCTGGTATTATCGGCCGCTTGTCTATCCCTAATAAATCCAACCTGGTCTGGGTGAATAAGCCTTGGCAGGATCGCACTCAATCTGTTAGCCAGTAGTTTAGAATAAATTTTGATGTCTGAGTTGATTAATGATATCGGCCTGTAACTTTGGCAATTTGTGGGATCTTTGTCCTTCTTATGTATTAAAGATATCGACGCCTGGAGCATGTGGGCCGCGAAGGGTTCCCCCGACAATACCCCATTGAACATTTTGAGCATGTGCGGCGCTAAAATCCCTACAAATTTTTTATAGTATAAATTGGAAAATCCATCTGGGCCTGGGGCCTTGGAGGGTTTTAGGTTCTTAATAACCCCTACCAACTCCTCTAATGAAAAGTCCCTCTGGATAGCCTCGTGCTCCAATCTGCTCAGCCTAGGGAGATCCGCCTCTCTCAGGAAAGACTGGAGTGTGGCGCTAGTTTTTGTGCTATGTGCAACCTTCTCCCCGTTATATAACTGCTCATAAAAAAGTCTAAACTCTTCCACTATTCGTTTAGGGTTGGAGGACATATCTCCTGTTTTGGTCTTGATTGCCTGGATGTTATAGTTTGGCTGCTTATTGCGGATCCGGTTAGCTAGCATGGTGTCCGGCTTGTTGGCTTTTTCAAAAAATTTCCTCTTTGTCCAACTCATGTCCCTCTCGGCCCGGGAAGTAAGGAGGAGGTTAAGTTCAATCCTTACATCTTTCAACTCCTTTAAGATATCCCCTCCACCTGATCGGCTATGGAGTATGGAGAGCTCATGTAGCCTCTTATATAGTTGGGTCAATTTGGCCTCCCTTAGTTTCTTTCGTCTTGCTGCAAGACTGATCAATGTTCCCCTCAGCGTGGCTTTGTGGGCTTCCCATAACGTTATTTGAGAATCCACTGTACCCATGTTCAGTGAGAAAAACTGTCTGATCTCATCTTTAATTGTCTGCTCAATTTCTGGGATCTTAATCAGGGATTCATTTAGTTTCCAATTTGCTCCGGGACTAATTGGTCTAATTTGTGTGCATCGTAGCTCTATTGATGCATGGTCCGACCATGTAATGTCATGAATTATAGTGTCGGATATTTGGGGGACCATTCTGCCCGAGACAAAGAAGTGGTCGATCCTACCATAACTGTCGTGGGGGTGTGAGTAAAACGAGTAACTACGTTCGCCGGGATGCTGCTCCCTCCAGATGTCAACCAGACAACCTCTCCGTAGTCCTTCCAGCAGTGCTGTGACTCCTGCCTGTCTGTCTCGCTCTTGTCTAGGGGATCTATCAATGCGGGGGTCCAGAACTTTGTTAAAGTCTCCCGCTACTATAACGTTTCCGACTGCCCATCTTTGAAGTTTGAGGAAAAATGCGTCAAAGAACTGCGGGTCACGCTCACATGGGGCGTAAACGCATGCTAGGGTCACCCTGCAATGCTGCAGAAGACCCACTATAATGAGATATCGACCCTCTGGGTCACGCTTTATTCGTTCAACCTCAAACGGGACTCGGTTGTGAAATAGTATAGCGACCCCTTTTTTCTTTTCTTTAGCTGAAGCTAGGTAAAATCGTCTGAAGTTTTTGTCTATGAACCCTGGATTTTTACTTGAACTATAGTGTGTCTCTTGAAGGAAGAGAACATCCGCTTTCCGGCGTTTAAATTCTGCGAAGGCGATTCTACGCTTTTGTGGCGAATTAAAGCCCTTAACATTTTGTGATATAAACGTCAGTGCCATGGGTGTGTGTATATGAAGTCTAGGTCTGTAGCAGAAGGAAATAACCTACCCGGGCCTCGTGTCTGCGGGTACCGCCGGTGACGGCTGAGTTGAATCCATCTTGTCTTTGCCTTTGCTTTTCCTCTGGGGAGGTCTGAAGGTGGGGGGGGGAGACAACGGGGGGGGAAACAAAAAACACAGAACCACACAACATTCACACATAAAACCAAATTGATCCTAAACGACCTATGGTTTTCTGCCTGGGAATAGCAGTCACGCCTTGGACTCTCCCTCCCTCCTTTCCAGGCTCGTGGGGGGTAGTTCTCCCCACGCCTTCCCAGGTCTTTGACTGAGCCGCGGTGTAGGACCGCAGCCCCGTCAGAAAGGCACATGCCAACAGGCGGGGACAAGGGCCTCCATCTGCCCCCCCGCCGGCGATGCAACAGTATCTGCATAATCAGTAAGCTAACTATAGTGTTAGCCAAAACTTAACCCATACTTAACCATTGAGTAATCCCTTGTTAACGCAGCTGTATAGTTAACTGCCCTATACTGCCTAAAGTGACACTCACTTGCTACCCCCTTGACTGTGTAAAGGTGTCAGCCTAAACTGCAGTTGACCCTGTCTCTCTTTCCAGTTTCAATATCTAACATTCTATTTATATATTTAACCATATATAACATTTTTTAAAACTTTTCGAACAGCTCCCCGAGCCCCCCCCCCCCCCCCCCCCCGACCGGAGCGCACTCCGCGCACCGGCAAGAATCCGGCAGCCCCCCGCCCCCCCCTCTTATCTAAAGAGCTGCCGAGCTTAAACCCGGCCATAAGACCTCAGCCAGCCACGTTGTTATGTCCCTGCAGGGGTCTTGTCCCATTCTCCAGCTTCTTCGCGGGGGAGTGCGCGTACCCCCTAAGAGCCTTCTCCGTCGCCTTTCATGGCTGTCCGTGGGACTCCTCCGCTTCCGCGGCTGTCACTTCCGGGTCGTCCATGGACCGGGCGGGTCCGCCTCCTGACGTCATCGCGGCAGCGTCCTCATATCCGCCCGTGAGCAGCAGAGAGGGAAGGCGTGTCCAGCAGGTGGAGCCGAGCAGAGCTCCCAGACTTCGCGCCAAAACCGCTCCTCCATTGCTCCTTCGCGCTTCTTCATCACCCTGACCCTCGTGTGTTGCTGGTCCACCATCTTGGTGAGTGGAAATGCTTATCTGTTCGGATTTTTAATTTTTTAATTTTTTTATTTTTTTTTCCCTCTTTTGTCCTGTGGCGGGTCCAGCTTTTGTTAAGCTGATCGGGTCATCGGGTGCCCCGCAGGCGGGATGGGGGGGGGACGGAGCCGAGCCGAGGGGCAGGGGGGGGGGGGGGAAGGGGAACCGGAGGCGGCAGAGGGAAGCCATTCAACGTGGCCCTCCCCTCCTCACCCCCACCTTCAATGGCCAACAGGGGGGCAGGCCAGGGCCCGGGGCAGGCAACACCCTGCAACTGTGATTATTGTCCTGAACCTCAGACTGGTCTCGACGGACCTGCTTTGTCTCTCCGCTGTCCGCTTGCTGCTCCCACCTTCTTCCACTCAGCGGGACGGGGAGGGTATGTCTCTGGTGCCACTGGCAGCTGCAGCGTGTCCGGGAGCCCCAACCTCTTCAGGAACTCTGGCCCATCAGCTAGATATTTTAGTGCCTGGGTCCGGCCGTTCTGCACTACGACCAGCGCGAAGGGGAAGGCCCACCTGTATCTGATCTCCTTGTCTCGGAGGAGTTTTGTGATGGGTTGGAGGGCCCTCCTTCGCGCCAGTGTGACTGGGGAAATGTCCTGAAAGATGGCCATTTCTATCCCCTCGAATGGCACCAGTGGGGTAGCCCTGGTCAGACGGCAGATTTCCTCCTTAGTGGTGAAATGATGCAGGCGGAGTATGATATCTCTGGGAGGGTTATTGGGCAATGGGCGGCCTCGCAGTGCGCGGTGACACCGGTCCATAACTAATTCGGCCTCAGATTTCCCTGGCATTATAGATGTCATCCACCTGTTAATCAGCCGCTCAGGGTCTAGGATTTCCTCCGGTATGCCCCTGACCCGAAGGTTGTTCCGCCTGTCCCGGTTTTCGCTGTCTTCGTGGCGTTCCTCCAGCTCGGCCACCCTCCGTTCCAGCCTAGCAATTTGGGCTCCCATCTCTCCTTGGCACTTGGAGGTCTCCTCCACCCTCTCCTCCAGTGCGCTCGTGCGGTTACCGATGCCCAGTATGTCCTTTCTCAGCTGGTCCACCTCCCCTCGGAAGAAGGTCTTTAAGTCGGAGAGTAACTGTGCAATCTCCTGTTTGAGGGAACCCGTGGGCTCCTCCGTAGTCATCTCTAACTCCGGTGCGGAGTCAGATTCAGATGCCGCCATATTAGCCGTCTCTCTGGGCTTTTTTGCGCCGGTGAAGTAGGTGCGCACATCTACCTTCTGCTTAGGCTTTTTGCGAGTCGCTGCCATCCTTTTGTGTCCAGCGCTGTTAGCTGAGTCAGGGGTGATATTTTATTTTGAGTTTTATTGGGTTTTTATCACTGTATCGTGCTAAATATCGCCGGCGGGAAACGGAGCACCCAGATCAAGCCTCCATCTCCGATCCCGTCGCGCATGCGCCTCCACTAGTGGTTTTTGATGATGTGAACGAAGACAGAAGCAGCCGGATGAATTCTGAAGTGTATAGGGATATATTGTCTGCTCAGATTCAGCCAAATTCAGTGAAGTTGATTGGACGGCGCTTCACTTTACAGATGGACAATGACCCAAAACATACTGCGAAAGAAACCCAGGATGTTTTTAAGGCAAAGAAGTGAAATATTCTGCAATGGCCGAGTCAATCACCTGATCTCAACCCGATCGAGCATGCATTTCACTTGCTGAAGACAAAACTTAATGCAGAAAGACTCACGAACAAACAACAACTGAAGACAGCTGCAGTAAAGGCCTGGCAAAGCATCACAAAGGAGGAAACCCAGCGTTTGGTGATGTCCATGCGTTCCAGACTTCAGTCATTGCCTGCAAAGGATTCTCGACAAAGTATTAAAAATTAACATTTTATTTATGATTGTGTTAATTTGTCCAATTACATTTGAGCCCCTGAAATAAGGGGACTGTGTATGAAAATGGTTGCAATTCCTAAACGTTTCATACGATATTTTTGTTCAACCCCTTGAATTAAAGCTGAAAGTCTACACTTCTATTGCATCTCAGTTGTTTCATTTCAAATCCATTGTGGTGGCGTACAGAGCCAAAATTATGAAAATTCTGTCAGTGTCCAATTATTTCCGGACCTAACTGTGTGTGTGTGTGTGTGTGTGTGTGTGTGTGTGTGTGTGTGTGTGTGTGTGTGTGTGTGTGTGTGTGTATATATATATATATATATATTTTAATGATAGGGATGTAAAGTAGGTTTGTAAATGAAAAAAAAAAATATGAAACCCTTAATAATCGCGCTATAGCAGATTGCGCTATAACGGGGTTGAGCTGTACTAATATTTTGACCACAGGGTAAACGGGTTGGAGTAAGCCATGCTTCTTATCTGTACCAACATTAAATACCCAAGGGTTTAAAGATTGGTACATGTCTGGAGTGTTTATATCTAGCTAGCACCAACACTGTCCTGGGTTTCCATTACTCAATGCAATATAAAAAAATGTTTGTTTTTTTTTTCAACTTTAAATTTTTATTGGAAAGTACAAATACAGCCAATGTTCCACAGCCCATTATTACATTTCCAGTTTTGTTAAACACATGTAATGACGCCTCGAAGACACATCCACTTAACACTTTACAAACAAGACCAGACGAACTTGACAAGGGGACAGGGAAAGAGGTTAGGGGTGGGAGGGAGGTGGTAGGTTGCCAGGCTCTGGTGCAGTTTTTTAGATATCTCTTGTTCAACCTTTTAGGCAATAGCTAAGGGTTTTAACTGGGACAGGTTCTTCTGAGGTTTCTTTCTTTTATTTGTTTTTCCCTATTCTATGACTACATGAAGGTCTGCTAACTGTGCGTCGCTGAGTCGTGTTGTCTAATCTGCCCTTAAAGGAGAACGCAACTAGTTTAATTAGTGCAAGATTGAGGTGGCGTCCACTCCTGGGATGTCTACCTGGGTCAACCATGGATCCCAGACCTTTAGAACATTTGTGCCGGAGTCATTAACTAAACTCGTTAATTGTTCCATCCGGCAGACATGCCAAATTCTGTTTTTGATCTTAGGGATAATTGGTATCTCCTGCTGTTTCCATAATGCTGCGATCTCACATCTTGTGGCTGTAGCAAAATGCGCGATTAATTTATGCGACGCATTTGACAGACCCTGGATCCGCATGCCCAATAGGAACAGCCACGGGTCCAGGGGGATCTCCAAATCGAGAATCCGCTGAATCCAATCTCTGATTTGTTCCCAAATAGGGGCCCCCTTAGTGCAAGACCACAACATATGTCGGAGGTCAGCTGCTTCCCCACACTGTTTAGGGCAGAGAGGGGAGTAGCCTTTTACAAATTTCGCTAAGCGCGTCGGAGTGTAATACCACCTCATAAGGACTTTATATGCGTTCTCCTTTAATGTGGTGCAGATTGAGCTTTTCGCCGCCGCCTGTATAATTCTGTCCCATTCGTCGTCCTCTAAAGTCTCTCCTAGGTCTGATTCCCAGTGTCTCATGTAACTCAGTCTATTGTCAATGGGCGACTTCTGGCAGATCACTTCCCTGTACATTCTAGATGTGAGTCCCCTTGTGTCCGTATCTCTGGAACACAGCTGCTCAAAATTTGTTCGCGCCGGTCGAATTGGCGTTTTATTGTAGAAATCTCTGATCTGGAGGTACCTAAAAAATTTGTTTGGGATATTCTTAGAGGATTTAATTTGGTCAAATGTTTGTATGGTCGTTATGCCCTCCAGATCTTTTAGACGGGAGAAGCCCTTCTGAGTCCATATCAAGAAATTTTTGCTATTCAGGTCCGGAGCGAAGTCTGGGTTGCCCACTATTGGTGTCATTAATGATGTTTTGGTAGTCAAATTACATTTGAATTTCGTGGCCTCCCAAACTTATAATGAATTGACCATGGTCTGCAGCGGATTGTTCATCTTGCGTACCCCTTCTCTGGGTAGCCAGATTAAATTTCGGATTTCAATTGGTGCACAGCATCTCTTCTCCAACTCAACCCATCTCCGTAGGCTTGGGTCTGTGTGCCATTGGAAAATCTGCCCTAATTGGGCTGCTTTATAGTAGGCCTGCAAGCAAGGCACCGCTCACCCTCCGCAGGATGAATGGGACGTTTTAATATTCCTTTAGCAATTCTTGGGTTTTTCCCGTTCCAAATAAATTTTATAATTTTTGACTGGAGGGAGAGGATGTCCGCCTGCACCAAAGGGATAGGGAGACTCTGGAAAAGATATAGCATCTTTGGGAGGAGATTCATTTTCACGCTATGTATCCTCCCAATCCATGAGATGCTCCCCTTCATCCAGGTTCGGAGATCCTCCCCCAGCGTCTTTATGATCTTGGGGAAATTTGCTTTATATAAAGTTTTGTACTCCCTTGTGAGATAAACCCCTAAATATTTGATAGCGGAGGGTTGCCATTTGAACTGAAAATTGAGGTCAATCAGTTTTTCAACTTCTTTTGGTAGATTAATATTGAGGGCTTCTGATTTAGACTGATTGATCTTAAATCCCGAAATTTGGTTAAATTTGCCCAGTATGTTGAATACATTTGGGAGAGATGTGAGAGATTTGGCTATTGTGAGAATGACATCGTCCGCATATAGAGCGGCTTTGTGCATTTGGTCTCCCACAGGGATACCAGAGATATCTGGGTTATTTCTGATGTGTGCCGCCAAAGGCTCTATACATAAGGCGAACAGTAGTGGCGACAGCGGGCATCCTTGACGTGTTCCGCTTTTGATTTCAAACTGTTCTGAGGGGAAACCTTGATATCTCACTCTTGCTGTTGGGTTTTTATACAACGCCAGGATGGCCTGCAGGAGGCGTCCCTCAAAGCCAAATGCTCTCAGTGTTTCCGATAGGTAGGGCCAATCTATTCTATCGAAGGCTTTTTCAGCGTCCAGACTTAACACCATGGAGTGAATTTTTTCTTTTTGGGCCAGATCAATTAGGTCAATAATTCTCCTGGTGTTATCTGCCGCTTGTCTACCTCCGATAAACCCTACTTGATCCGTGTGAATTAACCCGGGAAGAACACTACCCACCCTGTTGGCTATAAGTTTAGAGTATATTTTGAGGTCCAAGTTAATCAGTGAAATGGGCCGGTAGCTCTTACAGTCTGCCGGGTCCTTTCCGGGTTTATGGATCACCGATATTGAGGCTTGGAGCATTTGTGCTGGGAATGAGGCCCCTGCTAAGATTTCATTGAATAACTTTAACATGTGGGGGGCTAGAATTTTTAAATATTTATTGTAATATAAGTTCGAAAAGCCATCTGGCCCTGGGGCTTTAGCCGGTTTTAGTGCTTTGATGACCCCAGAGAGTTCCTCCATCGTGAAGTCCGACTGGAGTGCCTCCCTTTCGCATCTCTTCAAAATGGGTAAATGTGCCTCTATTAAGAAGGTCCGTAAATCCTCCTTTGTTTTCGGATTATGGGTTACCTTATCTCCATTGTATAATATTTCGTAATACTTTTTGAATTCCCCTGCTATGTTCGCTGGGATGGAGGTAAGGTCCCCATCTTGGTTTCGAATTGCGTGAATGTGATAGTTTGGAAGCTTGTTTTTTTAGCTTATTGGCAAGTAGTGTGTCAGGCTTGTTAGCTTTTTCATAAAATTTCCGCTTGGACCAGGTCAATTCCTTCTCGGCCTGGGCGGAGAGGAGGAGGTTAAGACTAGTTTTAGTGGCTAGTATTTGAGTTAACGTGTGGGCATTCTTATTTTTTTGTGGAGGGAGGAAAGCTCTGCTAGCTGTTCCTCTAGCTTCAAAATTTTTCCCTCCCGTTCTCTTTTCCGTTTAGCGGCCAGATTCATAATGACCCCCCTGAGGGTAGCCTTATGGGCCTCCCACAGTCTGGAGTGCGTAGCCACACTCCCCTCATTCTCCTCGAAGTATTGTGTGAGCTTTTCCCCAATTTCCACCTGTAGGGCTGGGATTTTCAGCAAGATTTCCTTTAGTTTCCAGTTCGCTCTAGGTCTGTCTAGTGGGATTAGTGTGCACCGCAGCTCTATAGATGCATGGTCTGACCATGAAATATCATGGATCTCGGTGCGAGAGACCCCAGGGACCATTCTGTTGGATACAAGGAAGTAATCTATCCTGCTATATGTGTCATGTGGGTGTGAGTAGAAGGTGTATTCTCTCAGTCTCTGGTATTGTTCCCTCCAGATGTCGAGTAGTTGGCAGTCACGTAACCCTTTTTTAATTGTTAGTATGTCAGATCTGTGTGTAATATTAGTGGATGAACATCTGTCAAGGTCCTCTCCCGTAGTGCCCTGTTCAAGTCTCCAGCGACAATGATATTACCTCTGGCCACTTTGTTGAGTTTCCCAAAGAAGGTAGAGAAAAAAACGGGGGCCGTCTCATTAGGGGCATATATTGTTGCTAGAGTAATTGGGAACCCTTGGATTGCACCTCTTACTATGAGGAATCTGCCCTCTTTATCTTTGAAAGTCCTATCGGGTACGAACGGTATTCTTTTATGAATTAGTATGGCCACCCCTTTTTTTTTGACTTTCGCGGAAGACAAAAAGTGTGTCGGGTAGTCCTTATCCAGGAATTTGGGGTAGTTGTCTTGAGAGAAGTGTGTTTCTTGCAGAAACAGAATTTCTGCCCCTTTACGCTTATAATCTCGGAAGGCGATTCTGCGTTTAACCGGGCTGTTAAACCCCTTAATGTTATGTGATACTAGCCTGAGTTCCTTACTCATTTAAAAGTATGAGATGACTTTGCTGCCGATATCTGTTCTTGATTGATGCACCTGGACCACAATCCCGACCTCCTCTTCTTCTCGAACTGCAATACCTCACTTCACCACCTACAGCAATACACAAGGGGGAGCACACAAGAGGGTACACCTGGGGGGACACAACAAACACTAGACAAGACAAAAGACAGTAGAATTCTCGTCGTCTCGGCGACGTCGCCTCCTTGACGAGATCACCGCCTTTGGGAAGCTGGACTCCTCTCCAACCGTCCGCAGGATGAAGTTCACTCACCCACCGCGTCCAGTCCCAAAGGACTTCACTAGGGCCCAGGAGATCCACCCTCCTCCCCCCTAGTGCGTGGCCCATGCGGATTTTTGAAGCAGGTCACTCCCCCCCACTCCTGCCTCGCTCTTCCTGAGCTTGAATGAATAAAACCTAACATATACTATGCATAACCAGAGTCTGTCCCGGCTTTGTTCACCCCTGTAGTGTATCAGGCTAATCCCTCGGTGTCATGGCCTCAGCAACCTGTGTTTCTTTGCTTCTCCTCCAGTTCTCGTCCCCCTACTTGAGGTCTGGTCCCCGGCCACGGTGAAGCTGTCACCAAATAAAGAAACTCACCCCCGAGTGAAAGAGCGGTGATCCCCGACACCCCAACTACAGATGTCCAGTGATCAAGCAACCTGCGCTGAAACTGAATCCCTGGTGAGAAAATTTGCGGCCTACCTTTCTGATGATGGCGGCCCCCGACACAAGATGGCGAAGCAGCTCTAGAAGGCGGGAATCCACAGTGAACCGCAGGAGCAGGAAGAGAGCGGTGAGCGGGAAACAGGAGCGGGCGCACGCACCTCCGCACTGGTGAGAGACGTCTTCCAAAATGGCCGCCCCCCGGATACGCATCACAGCTGTGCCCCGGAAGGAGCGGCGCCATCTTGGAGGTGGCGCGGAACCAGCTCCCACCGGCGCGACCAGATGACGTCACCAGCAAGACCAAGGACAGCCGTAAGCCCATCAAGGCGTCCAGAATGCGCCGGATGACCCGCGCAGGCCTGGATTAGTCACCTCACCGGCCCGACGCGGGCTTTTTGAAATTTGCGTCTGGGAAGAATAGAAAGACATACGGGAAGGGAATTAGTATAGCGCCGTAGCGGCAGAACCATTAAGCGAGTAAGGGCAGGGTGAGTGATAGAGAGGGAGTTAGTAAGAGGATAAAAGCAAGTAGATGAGAGGAAATAAGCCGAAGTGGAGACATTTAAGGAGACAATACTATAAGAAGGAGTAAGGAAGTAGACTTGAATTTAAAGTGGGGTAGGGATGCAGCAAGTAGTAAGGAAGTGGTAGAGGGGAGAGCAAGGAGGAGAGGAAGTAGGGAGCTAGAAAGAAAGAAGAATAAATGTGGAGAAGTGAGGAAATCAGAAAGCTATAGAAATGTGCAAGTTAGATAGTGGGAGTGGTGACTGGAAGTGGAGTGAAGGGGGACGAGAAGTAGGACTTGGTAGGTTAGGTATCAAAGGAGGTAGAGAAGTGTTAGTAGGTTGGTGAAGACAGGTTGAGTGGGAAAGGAGAAGGGAAGTAAGGAGCAGGGCGACACAAGGTTAAGATAGACAGATGAGATCGCTGGGGAAGGTTGAAATCAAAAAAATGTTTTAAAGCACTTTACTACATTTGTGAAGTAAGGCTTTAACCGAACATGAAAATCAGTATTCTGAAGGAGCAAGTCACTCGCTTTTTATAAAAAAAATTTTTTTTAAAACAGGATTGAAGCAGAGGGTCTCCCCAAGCTGAACCGCATTCATTTCAACTCTGGGACCCCCCCATTTCCCATAATACTTCCCTCCAAAGGGGGTGCCAGGCTATACGATAAAGGGGGTAACCAGGCTATACAATAAAGGTTACCACTGGAACGGTGGGCCCCTGGCAGCTACCTGGCACCATAAGCCAGGGGCCCGGCATTATAACATGTGAACGTTAAAGTGTCCCCTGCCTGTCCACTTTTCATAGAAAAATGGAAAAAATGTGTGGTGCTCTCAAAAAACCCCTCAAAATATGTAGTACAAAAATTGTAACGTTCAATAAATGTATATAATGATTCCTGAAATGAAAACCCCCTGGATAATGGATAAGGGATAGCCAATCCATAGGACACAGAACAATCATGTATTAATCACTGCTCCATTGTAATCTGACTAGTGGGCTAGGGCCCCCACGAGCACTGTAGTAAGGGGCCACACAATAAAGTGTCCCAGCATATAATGTCAGAATGGAGAATGTGCTTGTGATAAAATAACTCACAGTTAGAGTTGGTAATGTCCTTTTGGCTGTCCAGGTTTCTTCTTTCACAGTAGGGGGTGTGCTTCCGTTTTTTCTGGATGACTTGACACGAAGCAAAAGGAAAAAGCAGGCACTAATACTCCGGAAAGTAAAAAAAGGTTGAATGAAATCCAGGAGAGCGTGTGCCCATAAAAAAAGACTATTTTAATGGAAACCACAAAAAAAATACAGCTACATTACGGGGTACACAGACCCCCACCAACGCAATTCGAGCCGCGTTGGTGGGGGTTTGTGTACCCCGTAATGTAGCTGTATATTTTTTGTGGTTTCCATTAAAATAGTCTTTATGGGCACACGCTCTCCTGGATTTCATTCAACCTTTTTTTACTTTCCGGAGTATTAGTGCCTGCTTTTTCCTTTTGCTTCGTTTCCACTTTTCATGTTCCCTGAGCCTAAGACTCATGAAACGTTCTATATGTAAGTTTTAGGTGAGATATTTGGGTAGAAATGCAATCATGTTGTTTGCAGGAGTTTGGGGGGGGCAAAGATATCAGTAGTCTCCTAATTCTCCCTGGCGTGCAGGCATGATTTGCCAGTACGTGGGTTGAATTACACCAGGGCTGCCCAGTGACTCCTGATTTTCAAGCCCAGATATCCCAGTCCTATTTCCCTTACAGCTATGAGTCTGCCCAAGTTATCCTATGTATTAAAGTATGTTTTATTTCATTTGTGTGTAGCGGTCATGTAAAATGGCTACAGTCATCTCTCCTGCTGACAGTAAGGCCTGGTAAGTTGTGGGCATGCCAGCAGTAATTATGGAGGTTTGCCCTCACACCCTGGTGGGGTGCCCTGTGTATGGATGGGAGTGGTCACATGCTCTGATTCCATGGTTAGTGATGTCAGAGGTGTGTCAGCTTCCAGAGTGTACATAAGGCACAGCACTGTGTCTAATAGTTAGTTCTATCTGAGTCCTGAGTTCTGTAGGAGTTCTGAATAGTCTGCGAGAGTTATGTTATAGTAGCTGAACAGGAAGACTGTGTCCAGGGACCTGGCACAGGGTAAAGACATCCCGGCTGGGATAGGGAATCCCTATTAAAGGAGAATTACACCTTTCAAAGGGAAGCACTGAGGGACAATGAGTGGCTAGAGAAACTACTGCGAGGGGCAGTTAGCCCACCTCAACCAATAAAGATGCTCTTAATCACAAACCCTCTCGTGTACATGTGTGGAGTGAATGTACAGAGAGGAGCACCACAGAGGAGTTCCTCGTCAGGACCATCCCCAAGTGACCGAAGGGACCCTGATGAGGTGGAGGCGCTGCACTGGAACTATGTAGGACTCCGCACACTACCTCAGCTGCCTGTCTGGACGGGTCCTCCCCACACACCATCATGCGGGAGACTCAGGAGTCCTGTTGCCAACAGGTGCACCACCAGACACTATCACACTGTAATGGGGACCGGTTAGACCACAGGGGCCAATGTGAGATTGGGTGAGTCAGGCCGGGCCAGAAATACCGTTACATGTGCTTTTACTATAAATGTCTATTCAGCCAGCTCAGGCATCCATATAGGTGCCGGGAAGTCTGCATAGACATCGGAGAGGAGAAGGGATGTTGAGAGGTGTCGGGGTGTGAAGTGGCCAGGGCAGGGCTTAGTACTGGGTCCGGAGAACAGAGACCCCCTGCGGGGAGGACACTCTGATCTGCCAGACTCAGTGGAGTCTGCCCAGTAGGTGACAAGGGGTTGACTAGGGGAAGCAGCAAAATGTCGGCGCGTTTTCCCATTGGTCAATCCGTATGTCCCGCCCACGGGTCATCCCAAGCCGGCTTAGCCCGTCCCCTCCTCTGGCGTCAGTCAAAGGACGAGCCCCTATTCTTATCGGTTGGCGGCAGGGTTTCCCATGCTCCAATTGGTCGCTCCTTCCTCCATGCTGAACATAGAACAGTGGAGGGTATGTAAGGAGAAAACCCCAGTCAGAGAACCAGACGATCTAGTGACTTGTGTCGATGAAGCTAGGGCGGACTTTTCAAAGTTGCTGTCACGAATACCAGAGCAACCGGCTTGGTTTTGAAGCTAGGAAAAGTCTGCCCTGCAGAGACTAAGTCAGACGTGAAGTTCAAGTTCTCATTTGGAACGTAGCGGTCGCGGCTAGGAACTGAAGCCAAAAAGAGGACCAGAAAGCCCGGGTGTATATCCCGGTCAGGTTAAGCGTACCGAAGCATTCGCCCTGCACCTAGTAGAGCCTAGATTTCACCCCCAGCAAGTGTGCTTTTAGCTGTATTTTGTGTATTCATTGTGTTGTACGCGGGTTTACCCGAATAAACTGCATTTTGTTCTTACCACCTTGTTTGCCTAGCGAATGATCCCGGTAAAAATAAGTGTAAAATCTCCTGGTCTCCCGTGAGAGACATTAGGGAAGGCCTAGTGATGTCACGGCCACGCCTCCCCGTCACGAGCGATCTAAAGTCCACAGATCGCTCAGGCGACAGGCGCGCACAACGCCATGTGCTCTGTCGCACACGCACTATATCACACAGCAGAAGCCAATGCAAATTATCGACTATGGGGACATACTGTAGTATATGGCACAGCACCCCAAACCCACCTTAGCAACCTTGATACCCTCTACAATTCAATATGTCGCTTTGTCCTCCAATGCAACGACAACACACATCACTGCGAAATGCTCAAAGAACTAGATTGGTCATCACTAGAGTCTAGGCGCAAAGTTCATCTTTCCTGTCTTGCCTTGAAATACTTTCTCGGCAAGCTACCCACCTATCTGAACAAGCTCCTCACCTCTACCACGTGTAGCACTTATCATCTGAGATCAGACTCCAACAGACTGCTCATGGTCCTAAGGTTCAACAAAGTATCCGTCCGCTCCTCCTCATAGGCCTTCATTATACCACCGGCGGCGGGACACGCACGCTACCTCAATGCGATGCGCTGCCCGAAACTTGCACTGCAGGCAGGAGGCATCGGGAGGCGAGGCCATGATGTCACGTGAGTGGTTCAGTCTCATTGGCTGAACCGCTCACATGACGCGGCCATCGCTCCAGAAAATAAAATTCTTGGATCTGTTCGAAAATTTGCGCACTTGGCCGCCTCGTTGGTCACCCATTCTTAGTGTGCGCTCATAGGAAAACTTTTATTTGTTTTGGTGGCGCACAACGTTCTGCGCTCCGCCGCTTCGGGTATAATCACGGCCTTACCGTGCACCCCAAAACTGGAACAACCTACCAGAGACTCTTGCAGATGCCACCAGTCTAAGTGCTTTCAAAACTAAAGCTGTCTCACATTTTAATCTGGTCTGTAACGGTTACATGCGCCTATAATATATATTATCTCTAACTGTGCATGCAATGTCTTGTATATAATGTATACCATGTTCACTTAATGTAACTATGGATTTGTAACCATGTATCTGGCATCATAACTCTGTGCCCAGGACATACATTGAGAGTTACCTCATTTTCAAGTATTGCTTCCTTCCTGGTAAAACATTTGATAAATAAATAAAATATCCGAGGCCTAAGGAGCGAACACATGATTAGGAAATGCAGGAGGGGGGCGCAGGACCCTCCAGGACTGAATGGGTGAAAATCCCTCAGCTGCCCCAGGGACATCAACTTTAGGATTTCCTGTACAAGTGTACAGGCATACCCCGGTTTAAGGACACTCACTTTAAGTACACTCGCGAGTAAGGACATATCACCCAATAGGCAAACGCCAGCTCGCGCATGCGCCTGTCAGCACGTCCTGAACAGCAATACCGGCTCCCTACCTGTACCAAAGCTGTGCGCAAGCGGGGAGACTATAGAGACTGCTACACATGCGTTATTTACATCAGTTATGCGCGTATATGATGATTGCAGTACAGTACATGCATCGATAAGTGGGGAAAAGGGAGTGCTTCACTGTAAGTACATTTTCACTTTACATACATGCTCCGGTCCCATTGTGTACGTGAATGCGGGGTATGCCTGTACCACCTGATAAGATTACACAAATAATGCAATAAATTGCACCCATTTAAGAAATATAGCGCTGTGCCATTTGTTCAAATAGAGCTGCGTTAACGTTCTGCCACCGTTAACCTGCGTTAATAGATGCGACCAAATCTGTACATCATTTTCTTTTACACTACATTAAGGTGAGACTATAATTACACGTTTATAATGTGAGGTCTATGAGCTGAAAGCGCAGCTTAGTGCAGGGGTGAGCAAACTTTTTATGCCGAGCCCCCCTTTTCATCCATAAAATTTCTCGGGCCCCCCCTGGCTGACGTAATCAAAATCACATGAAAAAAAAAAAACCTTTATTAAACGGTATACAATATAAATCCAAATATGTCTATAAATACTTACATATTTCAACAGCTCGCGCTTGCAAAATTAGGCTGCGTCCACGCTGCCGCTGAGAGCTGTGACATCACCAACTCTCCAAGCCTGAGCGCAGGGTGTCCTGCATCATTTTGCAAGCGTGGATCGGGGCTATTTGTGTGTGTGTGTGTGTGGCTGTGTGTGGCTGTATGTGTGTGTGTGTGTGTGTGTGTGTGTGTCTGTGTCTGTGTGTGTGTGGCTGTGTGTGTGCATTGACTTCTGCTGAGCGCACTTCAAAGTCAATTTTGTTTGTCTCCCCAAGCGCTGAGCTTGGGAGAGCGTACGTGCACAAAGGCAATACTTTTGGGGGGCATTCATCCACCTCTTTGCTACCTCCCTTCCATCTCCCCCCACTTTTTGTTTCTACCTTATTTATTTTTTCCGTTTTCAATGTTTTCACTTTTTTTTATTATTTCTGTACATTCATAGTATGATTGATACAGTGGCAGCCGACCCTTTCCCTCGCAGAGGATCGCAGCGAAGCAGGTTGCCAGCGGAGGAGAGCAGGAACACAGCGCTATTGCAGGGCAGACACCGGGAGGGGCGTTTGACTTCACCGTGCTCGGGCGTGCTCCTCCCCGTACCTCCGAAGCCCCTGCGCGTGCGCACACACCATCACGAGGCCGCCACCTGCACTATCTTGTTCAGCCACCCGCACACATCTTCGGCTGCCCGCCCGTGCACATCTTATTGGCCGCCCCTCGCGTACAGCTTTTTCGTCCTCCCGCGCAAAGCGTCTGCCGGCCCGCGCACCCAGATTTCGCCGCACGTCGCCTGCGCCCCCCTAAATCTTGCACCTTATTGCCCCCCCCCAGTTTGCGCACCACTGCATTACAACACACACTCTCTCTCTCTCAATCAATCACCACATACACACACACACCACATACACACACACACAATCCCCCCCCCCACACACACACACACACTCACTCCCCCCCACACACACACACACACAATCCCCACACACACACACTCAATCCCCCCACACACACACTCAATCCCCCCACACACACACTCAATCCCCCACCCACACACACACACAATCCCCCCCCCATACACACACACAAAATCCCCCCCACACACAAACACACCCCCCCACACACAAACACACTCAATCCCCCCCCCCATACACAATCCCCCCCCACACACACTCAATCCCCCCCGCACACACTTAATCCCCCCCCACACACACACACTCAATCCCCCCCATACACTCAATCCCCCCCCCACACACTCTCAATCCCCCCCCCACACTCAATCCCCCCACGCACACACTCAATCCCCCCCCACACACACACACAATCCCCCCCCACACACACACACAATCCCCCCCACACACATACACACTCAATCCCCCCCCACACACACACACTCAATCCCCGCCCCCACACTCAATCCCCCCCACACACACTCAATCCCCCCCCCACACACACACACTCAATCCCCGCCCCCACACTCAATCCCCCCCACACACACTCAATTCCCCCCCACACACACACTCAATCCCCCCCCCCCACACACACACACACACTCAATCCCCCCCACACACACAATCCCCCCCCACACACACTCACTCAATCCCCCCCCCCACACACACTCAACCCCCCCCCCCCACACACACACTCAACCCCCCCCCCACACACACACTCAACCCCCCCCCCCCACTCAATCCCCCCCCACACACACACTCACTCAATCCCCCCCCCCATACCTTGTGACCTTGAGCAAGTCACGTTATCTCCCTGTGCCGCAGGCACCAAATAATAGATGTATGTGTAGGGATGTGGTAGGAGCCTCATATGTGTGTTCAGTTGGTGTTTTGACTGTTCAGGAGAGTCATGTGGAGGTCTGCGCTGATGCAATAGCTGTGAGTCTGTGCAGCTCAAGGCAGAGAAGCTCCGCTGAGGAACTACAACTCCCATGAGCTCCTGGGCAGTCACCTGACTTGAGGAGCCAATCGGAAGGCTAGAATTACGGGAGGAGGAAAGGGAAGCGTGGGGGAGAGGCCACGCTAGTCAGAGGGGATCTGGAAGGTAACGGAGGAGGGTG
The DNA here is from genome assembly GCF_040206685.1 of Ascaphus truei. NCBI lineage: Eukaryota > Metazoa > Chordata > Amphibia > Anura > Ascaphidae > Ascaphus > Ascaphus truei. The sequence continues at coordinate 54,150 of NW_027454155.1, read as the reverse complement.
TATGTGTGCAGGGGGTCCGTGACCCGCCTGCATAGGCTAGCTTTACCCCGCAGGCCCTTAGGAGAAACCCCTGAGTCACAGTGTGCTGCTGTGCTGCAGGGACGGCCATAGTGCTAGCGATCAGTCACCTTACTGTGTACACAGTTAGGGACAAGCGTGCGGAGCAGGTTTGCTGGTGAGCTGCTTGGGACCAGACAGCTGCACTGCGGACATCCCAGACAAGCAAGGATTCGGCTGATCCTTTTCCAAGTATTACCGGTCACCGCCGTGACCGGAAGGTAGTAGATACGTCAAGTGCACCAACACCGGTCAACAGGCGCTGATCCCGCCTTAGGCATAACTATAGGGAGACACTAGCGAGTACACACCGCTATCGTACTATTACACGGACACGGTGTGTGGGGCACGCGGTGACGGGATAGAGACACTCATAAGAGCGTGGCTGAGCCACTATTGTACAGGACAATATTCCCTAGGGGTGTGGCCGAGCCACTGATGTTAGAAGGACATTATCCGTTAGCGGTGTTAGGGTATGATAGAGTATAAGTATAGTGTTATAAGATAAGTGTATGCATATTGGGTTATTGCCACGGTTCATATAGAGTATAAGTTTATTATTGCACATAGTAAAGTTGGTTGCACGCATTGTATCGGTGTGTTTCTTGCCCAGGGGAATCTTACATGACGGTGATCCTGGGTAAGTGGAGGCGCTGCGCTAATAAGTGTTACCCCAGGCTCCCAGCTAGCGGAGGCTCAGATCTCCTGGAGCCGCAGGTGCGCGCAGTTACCCGAAGTCGCTTAGAGTGTCAGAAAAAGGGCTACAAATGTCTTTTTTTATATAGCGCCATTAAATGTACATAGCGCTTCCCAGCAGTAATACATGTGACAATCATATAAATTACAAATAACAGGTCATGGGAATAAGTGCTTCAGACATAGATTGTAAGCTCTATGGGGTAGCGGCTCGCGCCTGCAAACATTCTATGTACAGCACTGCATACACTGGCGGTGGAAACATTACTACTGTTTTATATCAGACCTGACTGCTGATATAAACAGGACTTTAAAATCAGTTGCGATTCATAGAAAACCAGTGGGATCTGCCTGGCTTCTATCTAGGTGACGCTAGAGGGTGAGAGGGTGAGAGGCTGGTGTTGCTGTTTAGGGGGCGGGAGAAGAAATCATGGCGCCCTCCTCCCGTGTGAGGCAGGACAGTGATAGCCACGCGCGGACCCCCTGGTTACCTGGCTGCAGGCAGGGCTTGCGGACCCCCCGGTTACCTGGCTGCAGGCAGGGCTTGCGGACCCCCCCGGTTACCTGGCTGCTGGCAGGGCTTGCGGACCCCCCCGGTTACCTGGCTGCAGGCAGGGCTTGCGGACCCCCCAAATACGTGGCTGAAGGCAAGGCTTGCGGACCCCCGGTTACCTGGCTGCTGGCAGGGCTTGCGGACCCCCCGGTTACCTGGCTGCAGGCAGGTCTTGCGGACCCCCCGATTACGTGGCTGCAGGCAGGGCTTGCTGACCCCCCCGGTTACCTGGCTGCAGGCAGGGCTTGCGGACCCCCCAGTTACGTGGCTGCAGGCAGGGCTTGCAGACCCCCCGGTTACCTGGCTGCAGGCAGGGCTTGCGGACCCCCCGGTTACCTGGCTGCAGGCAGGGGCTTGCGGACCCCCGGTTACCTGGCTGCAGGCAGGGCTTGCGGACCCCCCCCCGGTTACCTGGCTGCAGGCAGGGCTTGCTGACCCCCCCGGTTACCTGGCTGCAGGCAGGGCTTGCGGACCCCCCCGGTTACCTGGCTGCAGGCAGGGCTTGCGGACCCCCGGTTACCTGGCTGCAGGCAGGGATTGCGGACCCCCCCCGGTTACCTGGCTGCAGGCAGGGCTTGCTGACCCCCCCGGTTACCTGGCTGCAGGCAGGGCTTGCTGACCCCCCGGTTACCTGGCTGCAGGCAGGGCTTGCGGACCCCCCGGTTACCGGGCTGCAGGCAGGGCTTGCGGACCCCTCGGTTACCGGGCTGCAGGCAGGGCTTGCGGACCCCCTGGTTACCTGGCTGCAGGCAGGGCTTGCGGACCCCCCCGGTTACCTGGCTGCAGGCAGGGCGTGCGGACCCCCCGGTTACCTGGCTGCAGGCAGGGCTTGCCCTTGGGCACCCGGTCGGCCCCGCACACGGTGAAGGTGTGAGTGTCGTCGCTCAGCCGCACGGTGACGCCGCGCTCGGGCCGTACGTGCAGCACCCGGCCCTGCATCCACACCAGGCCCACCTCCAGCCCGCCGGCTCCTTTCTCCAGCCAGAAGGAACCGGGCCGCCGCCGCACGCATTCCCTCAGCCGCCCCGCTAACATCTTCACCGGCGGGGAGGTAACCTGGAAGCCGGGCCGCGCTGCAGGCCGATCTCCGGCGGCCGCCATGGTCGCCATGGAGACAGCAAAACTGGCGCGCCTTTTCTGACATTGACAGGGGACCAATCGCGGCTCCTGTACGAGAGCAGCAACCAATCATAGGAGAGGGGGGCTGGGCTGGTGACCCTGCATTAACCCCTTCCAGGCTGTTAGTGTGACAACCCTCTATAAAGACGTGTCTCTGTGTAATAAACCAATGTCAGAACAATACATGGCGCGCCTGTGTTTGTGTTTATTAAGCAGCAGTGTCACATATTCCAACATCTTTTTATAAATGTCAGGGGTCAAGTCTGCACTATGTCTGACCCCCATACAGGGGAAAGTGGTTCTTGGGTGAGCCATACTCCAGCTAACAGTAAACAATAATAATAATGACAACAACAAATATAATAAAGTTAATCTTATACTATACTAGCTGAGAGACCCGGCGTTGCCCGTGATGTAATGTTCCCGTTCCTCTCTCTCTCCTCCCCCTCTCTCTGTTTGTCCCCCATTCACATCAATCCAGTCCCCCCCCCCTCCTTTACAGCTTCATGTAGCGTGTGTGCGTCAGTCACTGTGTGTTTGCGCGCGCGTCAGTGAGTCTGAGGCAGAAACACAAACACACACAGACTGACTGACGCACACACAGTCAGTGTGTGCGTGTGCGTGTGCGTGTGCGTGTGCGTGTGCCTCAGTCAGTGTGTGCGTCAGTCAGGGTTTGTGTGCGCGTCAGTCAGTGTGTGTGTGCGCGTGCGGCAGTCAGTGTGTGTGTGTGTGGGGGGGTGTGTGTGTGTCAGTCGGTGTGTGTGTGTGTCAGTGGGTGTGTGTGTGTGTGTCAGTGGGTGTGTGTGTGTGTCAGTGGGTGTGTGTGTGTGTGTCAGTGGGTGTGTGTGTGTGTGTCAGTGGGTGTGTGTGTGTGTGTCAGTCGGTGTGTGTGTGTGTGTGTGTCAGTCGGTGTGTGTGTGTGTGTGTGTCAGTCGGTGTGTGTGTGTGTGTCAGTCGGTGTGTGTGTGTCAGTCGGTGTGTGTCAGTCGGTGTGTGTGTGTGTGTCAGTCGGTGTGTGTGTGTGTGTGTGTGTGTGTGTCAGTCGGTGTGTGTGTGTGTGTGTGTGTGTCAGTCGGTGTGTGTGTGTGTGTGTCGGTGTGTGTGTGTGTGTGTCAGTCGGTGTGTGTGTGTGTGTCAGTCGGTGTGTGTGTCAGTCGGTGTGTGTGTCAGTCGGTGTGTGTGTGTGTGTGTGTCAGTCGGTGTGTGTGTGTGTGTGTGTCAGTCGGTGTGTGTGTGTGTGTGTCAGTCGGTGTGTGTGTGTGTGTGTGTCAGTCGGTGTGTGTGTGTGTCAGTCGGTGTGTGTGTGTGTGTGTCAGTCGGTGTGTGTGTGTGTGTGTCAGTCGGTGTGTGTGTGTGTGCGTCAGTCGGTGTGTGCGTCAGTCAGTGTGTGCGTCAGTCGGTGTGTGCGTCAGTCGGTGTGTGCGTCAGTCGGTGTGTGTGTGTCAGTCGGTGTGTGTGTGTCAGTCGGTGTGTGTGTCAGTCGGTGTGTCAGTTGGTGTGTGTGTCAGTCGGTGTGTGTGCGTCAGTCGGTGTGTGCGTCAGTCGGTGTGTGCGTCAGTCGGTGTGTGTGTCAGTCGGTGTGTGTGTGTCAGTCGGTGTGTGTGTGTCAGTCGGTGTGTGTGTCAGTCGGTGTGTCAGTTGGTGTGTGTGTCAGTCGGTGTGTGTGTGTCAGTCGGTGTGTGTGTGTGTGTGTGTGTGTCAGTCGGTGTGTGTGTGTGTGTCAGTCGGTGTGTGTGTGTGTGTGTCAGTCACTGTGCGTCCCGCCTCAGGCCCACTGCGCGTCCCGCCTCAGCCTCAGGCCCACTGCGCGTCCCGCCTCAGCCTCAGGCCCACTGCGCGTCCCGCCTCAGCCTCAGGCCCACACAGGGCGCTTCCTACCGCCGCTCAGCCAGACGCCACATCGAGCGGGCGCCGGGGGGGGGGGGGGGGGGGGAGCGTGAGTCTTAGGCCCACACAGGGCGCTTCCTGCAGCCGCCTGCACGCCTCACTCAGCAGGACGGCACATCGGGGGACCAAGCGGCCGCCGGGGGGGGAGCGCGAGTCACAGGGAACGGGGGGGGGGGGGGAGTCACGGGGAACGGGGGGGGGGGGAAATGCCCATACATAAATTATGACAATACATATGCCCACCGCTCTCCACCCCCCCCCCACTCCCCTTTCCCCCCCCCCCACTCCCCTTCCCCCCCCCCCCCGCTCCCCTTTCTCCCCCCCCCCGCTCCCCTTTCTCCCCCCCCCGCTCCCCTTTCTCCCCCCCCGCTCCCCTTTCTCCCCCCCCCGCTCCCCTTTCTCCCCCCCGCTCCCCTTTCTCCCCCCCGCTCCCCTTTCTCCCCCCCCCGCTCCCCTTTCTCCCCCCCCCGCTCCCCTTTCTCCCCCCCCGCTCCCCTTTCTCCCCCCCCCCGCTCCCCTTTCTCCCCCCCCCCGCTCCCCTTTCTCCCCCCCCCGCTCCCCTTTCTCCCCCCCCCGCTCCCCTTTCTCCCCCCCCGCTCCCCTTTCTCCCCCCCCCCTGCTCCCCTTTCTCCCCCCCCCCCCGCTCCCCTTTCTCCCCCCCGCTCCCCTTTCTCCCCCCCCGCTCCCCTTTCTCCCCCCCCGCTCCCCTTTCTCCCCCCCCGCTCCCCTTTCTCCCCCCCCCCGCTCCCCTTCTCTCCCCCCCCCCCCGCTCCCCTTTCTCCCCCCCCCCGCTCCCCTTTCTCCCCCCCCCGCTCCCCTTTCTCCCCCCCCCCCGCTCCCCTTTCTCCCTTTCTCCCCCCCCCGCTCCCCTTTCTCCCCCCCCCCGCTCCCCTTTCTCCCCCCCCCCGCTCCCCTTTCTCCCCCCCCCGCTCCCCTTTCTCCCCCCCCCCCCGAAACCTTTACAACAAATACTCACCTATTGTTCCACGAGTTATAAATAATACTACCTATTACGCATTTACATCCCGGGCAACGCCGGGTCTCTCAGCTAGTAAATAATAATAATGAAAGATGAATAAATAAATCCTAATGAAAAAGAAATAAGTAGCACCAAACATAATGACAATATTTGTTTGATGTTAACATTTAATAATATGTAACGTATAAAGCACCAAACCCCTACTCTCTCCACCAGAAGTACAAGGCTAATTTCATTTAAAATAGATTTGAAGCAAAAGGTGACACTGTGCTCATTTGCATGTCATTTCCCAGAGTCCCTGGCTGCAGTGGAAGCTGTAAGGGATAATGGTGAAAAGCAGGGTTGCAGACCTGTCTGAGACATGTGAATGTGCTCACAAGGGAGATTGTTATTTCTCTTTAGTTCATAGTCATTTTTAGAGCAAAGATCAGCAACATTTTGCCTAAGACGACATTGTTTAGGATATTTACTAAATTGTACTAGGCCAGCAAGGCACTTTACAATGCTGTACAGTAACTAAGGCCCGGGCCATAGAGGGGTGGGGAGAGCGGAGGCGCGCTAACGCTGAGGCTCTCCTGCTTAAGTCAGCCCGATTCCACGGAGCCAGCGTGCGCGAAGGGAGCCGGGGGGAGGTGGTTGGAGGCGGGGCAGTGACGTCGCTGGGCCAATCGCGATGGCCTATTCAGTAAGCGTGGCCTATTCAGTAAGCGTCGATAAGGCTGCGTCTATAGCAGGCCTGCACAACATAACGGCCGCGGGCCGCATGCGGCCCGCCCGGCCTCTCTGTGCGGCCCGCCCGGCCTCTCTGTGCGGCCCGCCCGGCCTCTCTGTGCGGCCCGCCCGGCCTCTCTGTGCGGCCCGCCCGGCCTCTCTGTGCGGCCCGCCCGGCCTCTCTGTGCGGCCCGCCCCGCCTCTCTGTGCGGCCCGCCCCGCCTCTCTGTGTGGCCCGCCCCGCCTCTCTGTGCGGCCCGCCCCGCCTCTCTGTGCGGCCCCCTCTGTACGGCCCGCCCGGCCTCTCTGTGCGGCCCGCCCGGCCTCTCTGTGCGGCCCGCCCGGCCTCTCTGTGCGGCCCGCCCCGCCTCTCTGTGCGGCCCCCTCTGTGCGGCCCGCCCGGCCTCTCTGTGCGGCCCGCCCGGCCTCTCTGTGCGGCCCGCCCGGCCTCTCTGTGCGGCCCGCCCGGCCTCTCTGTGCGGCCCGCCCGGCCTCTCTGTGCGGCCCGCAATGAGATTTAAAAAAAAAAAAACTTAAAAAAAAAAACCTTCAAAAAAAAAAAATGGCAGCGATTCCCCGCGGTCCCGGGGGTGATGTGAGGTGCATTGAGGTGAGGTGCAGGGGAGGTGAGGTGTAGGGGGTGAGGTGCAGGGGTGATTGGAGGTGCAGGGGGGGTGATTGGAGGTGCAGGGGGGGTGATTGGAGGTGCAGGGGGGGTGATTGGAGGTGCAGGGGGGGTGATTGGAGGTGCAGCGGGGGGGGTGATTGGAGGTGCAGGGGGGGGTGATTGGAGGTGCAGGGGGGATCATTGGAGGTGCAGGGGGGATCATTGGAGGTTCAGGGGGGGTGATTGGAGGTTCAGGGGGGGTGGTTGGAGGTGCAGGGGGGTGATTGAGGTGCAGGGGGGGTGATTGGAGGTGTGGGGGTCATTGGAGGTGCGGGGGGTTATTGGAGGTGCAGGGGGGGTTATTGGAGGTGCAGGGGGGGTCATTGGAGGTGCAGGGGGGGTCATTGGAGGTGCAGGGGGGGTCTTTGGAGGTGCAGGGGAGGGTTGTTGGATGTGCAGGGGGGGTTATTGGAGGTGCAGGGGAGGGTTGTTGGAGGTGTAGGGGGGGTGATTGGAGGTGCAGGGGGGGTGATTGGAGGTACAGGGGGGAGAGTGATGTGAGTTGCAGGGGGGGAGAGTGATGTGAGTTGCAGGGGGGGAGAGTGATGTGAGGTGCAGGGGGGGGAGAGTGGTGTGAGGTTCAGGGGGGGAGTGATGTGAGGTTCAGGGGGGGGAGTGATGTGAGGTGCAGGGGGGGGGAGTGATGTGAGGTGCAGGGGGGAAGAGTGATGTGAGGTGCAGCGGGGGAGAGTGATGTGAGGTGCAGGGGGGGAGAGTGATGTGAGGTGCAGGGGGGGAGAGTGATGTGAGGTGCAGGGGGGAGAGATGGGAGGTGCAGGGGGGGAGAGTGGTGTGAGGTGCAGGGGGGGAGAGTGATGTGAGGTGCAGGGGGGGAGAGTGATGTGAGGTGCAGGGGGGTAGAAGGATGTGAGGTGCAGGGGGCGTGGGATGTGTGTGGTGTGCAGTGGGGTATTGTGTGTTTGTGGAGAGGGAGTATTATGTGTGGGTGAGGGGGAGAGATGGGGGTATGAGAGATAGATGGGGAGTATCGCAAAGGTTGATAGTGAGGGGTTCTGGGGGAGATATGAGGATGATGATGAGAGGTGCTGGAGGAGAGATGATGATGATGATTTTACCCGTGCGGCCCAAATTTTTTTTCCTTGGAGCATTTTGGCCCTTCTCGCTTTACGAGTTGTGCAGGCCTGGTCTATAGTATTTCAGAAGGAGGGAAGGCGCACACACGCTGCAATACACTTGCTGAAGCCTGAGCTTTTTAATGGCTTTGCAGGGTATGCAGCGGGCGCGATTTGGGGGCGTGGCAATGAATATTTGGAGGCGTGGCAATAACGTTCCGGCGCGGACGTCACTTCCCTACCTCACATCCCGATCCACCGGCATTTTTTCAGATGCAGAATCTGAAGCACTGTGCAGACAAGAAGAAAAATGCACACAATGCGCACCAGAGATTAAAATATAGTAAATTATTTATTAATAAAACAAGAAATAACCGAGGGGATCCAACCCCACCTCAGTACATATGCGTCACAGATCCGGGTTCGGTTACAATGAACACAAACCACATGAATAATCAAATATAACTAAATGAAACTAAATCTATAAACAACATGACAAACGGTATATAAAATAATAAAAAGGAAGACAGTGTTCAATAAAACGGGATAAAGGAATCCTGGATTGGCTAAAAATATAGCTAAACAGCTGCCTGAGGCTGACAGGGGGAGACGGAGACTTACACTGAAGCCCAGAGCGGGTTCCGCGGCGAACGTATTGGGATCCGGACCGCGCCACCGCAGAGATGTTACCACCGCCCGAGCTCCCTGCAAACGCCATCTCGGCCTGTCAGAATACGCGCAGAGTGACCTGTCGTGACACGTCGGTTTATGTGTCTTTTTCAGTACAAAAACTTGTGATCAAACTTACCAGAGTGCTGTCTCCTGATCTCGTGCTTCAAACGGAATCGTGTGGTTTATTATTGCTTTATGGGACAAGCACCCAATTTTTTCTACATGCAACTGGAGTGCCGGCTGCTTCTGTGGAATATATATATATATAATTATATATATGCCAGGCCAGGACGCAAGATGCAAAACCTGCGCAATACTCTACACAGCGGACACAATACAAATACCACACAGGAATCGGGAATACAAAATCAGAGGAAGGTTCACCTGTTCCTCCAGCAATGTCGTGTTCCTCATCATGTGCATGAAATGTCCAGGGGGCTGCTACTACATAGGTGAGACGGGGCAGGGGCTAAACAAGAGAATGAACCTGCATCGCACAGCATCACACGCGGAACAAGAGACAGTCCTGTCGGCGAACATTTCTCTGACTCTGTCCATAAGATGGACGATCTGGGGGTTGCCATACTCAAAGTTAATCTTAAAACACCGAAATAGAGATGGTTGCACGAATAGAAATATATGCAACTATTCGGGACACTTAGCGGTGGCCTAAACAGAGATCGAAATTTTATGAGTCATTACTGACACAAGTGAACTCTCTTCCCATGAGCGCTAAAGGCCATGTCTGTACATACTGTGCTATATGTATGCACACACAGCTGTCTCTTACACATACAAATACTCCTTGTTTTTCCATCCCTATACACCAATAGGGACCACATAGTATCTACACACACTTTTAGTTTTGCTACAATCTCTCACATTTCCACACCTACCCACACAATTTATATTAACTCCCACTCCACACACACACCTTTTGTAAAGCACTGTATAAACTGTGGGCTCTCCATTCATTTATATTCACACAGATACACACACACACACACACACACACACACACACACACACACACACACACACACACTCTTACATCACTAACTTTCAGGAACCATTTAACACCTCTAGCCATAAATCACATTCACACAAGGGGGGGGGGGAGAAGAGACAAGCACAGATAACATTCCAAGAGACACTGTTTTTAAGTATACCCTTTGCTTGCTTCATTCATTGTAACATCGCCAGAAGAAGAGATCAGCGTATCTCGAAAGCTCGCACAAATAAAAGCATTTCGTTAGCCACAGAACGGTATAGTCTATTTATTTTTTGATTATATATATATATATATATATATATATATATATATATATGTGACACAAAGTATACCGCATCAACACAGTGCGTCACTGTTGCCCAGAAACTGTCTTGATTTATGATATAATAACAATGGACAGTGGTGCTAAAGGATAATGGATATGTATTACAACGAAAAAAGCATCCTTATGAAGAAGCACACGGGCATGCCAAGAAAGTGATAACAATACAAATGTATTACTGTGGGTTAAAAACAAGGGAAGAAAAATTGATAAAAGAGGAGGGGGACTCACATCTACCAAACATGTATTCCGTGAGGCAAAGAACAGCAAAAGTAATCACCAGCACAAGCAGCTCTGATCCAAGCATGCACATATACCTCTACACACAAGCAGCTCTGATCCAAGCATGCACATATACCTCTACACACACAAGCAGCTCTGATCCAAGCATGCACATATACCTCTACACACAAGCAGCTCTGATCCAAGCATGCACATGTACCTCTCCACACAAGCAGCTCTGATCCAAGCATGCACATATACCTCTACACACAAGCAGCTCTGATCCAAGCATGCACATATACCTCTCCACACAAGCAGCTCTGATCCAAGCATGCACATGTACCTCTCCACACAAGCAGCTCTGATCCAAGCATGCACATATACCTCTACACACAAGCAGCTCTGATCCACGCATGCACATATACCTCTCCACACAAGCAGCTCTGATCCAAGCATGCACATATACCTCTACACACAAGCAGCTCTGATCCAAGCATGCACATATACCTCTACACACAAGCAGCTCTGATCCAAGCATGCACATATACCTCTACACACAAGCAGCTCTGATCCAAGCATGCACATATACCTCTACACACACTGCAGCTCTGATCCAAGCATGCACATATACCTCTACACACAAGCAGCTCTGATCCAAGCATGCACATATACCTCTACACACAAGCAGCTCTGATCCAAGCATGCACATATACCTCTCCACACAAGCAGCTCTGATCCAAGCATGCACATATACCTCTCCACACAAGCAGCTCTGATCCAAGCATGCACATATACCTCTACACACAAGCAGCTCTGATCCAAGCATGCACATATACCTCTACACACAAGCAGCTCTGATCCAAGCATGCACATATACCTCTACACACACAAGCAGCTCTGATCCAAGCATGCACATATACCTCTACACACAAGCAGCTCTGATCCAAGCATGCACATATACCTCTACACACACTCCAGCTCTGATCCAAGCATGCACATATACCTCTCCACACAAGCAGCTCTGATCCAATCATGCACATATACCTCTACACACAAGCAGCTCTGATCCAAGCATGCGCATATACCTCTACACACAAGCAGCTCTGATCCAATCATGCGCATATACCTCTCCACACAAGCAGCTCTGATCCAAGCATGCGCATATACCTCTCCACACAAGCAGCTCTGATCCAAGCATGCGCATATACCTCTCCACACAAGCAGCTCTGATCCAAGCATGCACATATACCTCTACACACAAGCAGCTCTGATCCAAGCATGCACATATACCTCTACACACAAGCAGCTCTGATCCAAGCATGCACATATACCTCTACACACAAGCAGCTCTGATCCAAGCATACACATATACCTCTACACACAAGCAGCTCTGATCCAAGCATGCACATATACCTCTACACACAAGCAGCTCTGATCCAAGCATGCACATATACCTCTACACACAAGCAGCTCTGATCCAAGCATGCACATATACCTCTACACACACTCCAGCTCTGATCCAAGCATGCACATATACCTCTCCACACAAGCAGCTCTGATCCAATCATGCACATATACCTCTACACACAAGCAGCTCTGATCCAAGCATGCGCATATACCTCTACACACAAGCAGCTCTGATCCAATCATGCACATATACCTCTCCACACAAGCAGCTCTGATCCAAGCATGCGCATATACCTCTCCACACAAGCAGCTCTGATCCAAGCATGCACATATACCTCTACACACAAGCAGCTCTGATCCAAGCATGCACATATACCTCTACACACAAGCAGCTCTGATCCAAGCATGCACATATACCTCTACACACAAGCAGCTCTGATCCAAGCATACACATATACCTCTACACACAAGCAGCTCTGATCCAAGCATGCACATATACCTCTACACACACAAGCAGCTCTGATCCAAGCATGCACATATACCTCTCCACACAAGCAGCTCTGATCCAAGCATGCACATATACCTCTACACACAAGCAGCTCTGATCCAATCATGCACATATACCTCTACACACAAGCAGCTCTGATCCAAGCATGCACATATACCTCTACACACAAGCAGCTCTGATCCAAGCATGCACATATACCTCTACACACAAGCAGCTCTGATCCAAGCATGCACATATACCTCTCCACACAAGCAGCTCTGATCCAAGCATGCACATATACCTCTACACACAAGCAGCTCTGATCCAAGCATGCACATATACCTCTACACACAAGCAGCTCTGATCCAAGCATGCTCATATACCTCTCCACACAAGCAGCTCTGATCCAAGCATGCTCATATACCTCTCCACACAAGGAGCTCTGATCCAAGCATGCACATATACCTCTACACACACTGCAGATTTGTGCACATAACGTAAGGAGATAGCTGTTGTTGTAAAATAGTAATTGCAGAAATGGAGGCAATAAATGCTCGAGTATTAAAGATGTAAATACATCACCATTAAAGCGTAGGTGTGAAAGGCCAATTTACAGATAGCCAAGGCCTCCTGTCATGGAAAAGGGTAGGGGTCCCACTCCACAGACTCTCACTCCAACGCGTTCCGACTAAAACGGTCTTCTTCAGAGAGAAGAAGATTATATATATATACTAGCTGAGAGACCCGGCGTTGCCCGGGATGTAATGTTCCCGTTCCTCTCTCTCCTCCCCCCTCTCTCTGTTTGTCCCCCATTCACATCAATCCAGTCCCCCCCCTCCCTCCCTCCTTTACAGCTTCATGTAGCGTGTGTGCGTCAGTCACTGTGTGTTTGCTCGCGCGTCAGTGAGTCTGAGGCAGAAACACAAACACACACAGACTGACTGACGCACACACAGTCAGTGTGTGCCTCAGTCAGTGTGTGCGTGCGTCAGTCAGGCTTTGTGTGCGCGTCAGTCAGTGTGTGCGTGCGTGCGGCAGTCAGTCAGTGTGTGCGCGCGGGGCGTCAAAGGCAGGGGGGGGCGTCAAAGGCAGGGGGGGGCGTCAAAGGGAGGGGGGGGGCGTCAAAGGGAGGGGGGGGGCGTCAAAGGGAGGGGGGGGGCGTCAAAGGGAGGGGGGGGCGTCAAAGGGAGGGGGGGGGGCGTCAAAGGGAGGGGGGGGCGTCAAAGGGAGGGGGGGGGCGTCAAAGGGAGGGGGGGGCGTCAAAGGGAGGGGGGGGGGCGTCAAAGGGAGGGGGGGGCGTCAAAGGGAGGGGGGGGGCGTCAAAGGGAGGGGGGGGGCGTCAAAGGGAGGGGGGGAGGGCGTCAAAGGGAGGGGGGGGGCGTCAAAGGGAGGGGGGGGGCGTCAAAGGGAGGGGGGGGGGCGTCAAAGGGAGGGGGGGGGGGCGTCAAAGGGAGGGGGGGGGCGTCAAAGGGAGGGGGGGGCGTCAAAGGGAGGGGGGGGGCGTCAAAGGGAGGGGGGGGCGTCAAAGGGAGGGGGGGGCGTCAAAGGGAGGGGGGGGGCGCCTCAAAGGCATGGATTCCTCCCCCTGCATTTCCTGCAGTGGACAGGAGGGGGGGGCAGTGGACAGGAGGGGGGGGGCAGTGGACAGGAGGGGGGGGCAGTGGACAGGAGGGGGGGGCAGTGGACAGGAGGGGGGGGCAGTGGACAGGAGGGGGGGGCAGTGGACAGGAGGGGGGGGCAGTGGACAGGAGGGGGGGGCAGTGGACAGGAGGGAGGGGGCAGTGGACAGGAGGGGGGGGGCAGTGGACAGGAGGGGGGGGGGCAGTGGACAGGAGGGGGGGGGGGCAGTGGACAGGAGGGGGGGGGCAGTGGACAGGAGGGGGGGGGGCAGTGGACAGGAGGGGGGGGGGGCAGTGGACAGGAGGGGGGGGGGGCAGTGGACAGGAGGGGGGGGGGCAGTGGACAGGAGGGGGGGGGGGCAGTGGACAGGAGGGGGGGGGCAGTGGACAGGAGGGGGGGGGGGCAGTGGACAGGAGGGGGGGGGGCAGTGGACAGGAGGGGGGGGGGGCAGTGGACAGGAGGGGGGGGCAGTGGACAGGAGGGGGGGGGGGCAGTGGACAGGAGGGGGGGGGGCAGTGGACAGGAGGGGGGGGCAGTTGACAGGAGGGGGGGGGGCAGTGGACAGGAGGGGGGGGCAGTGGACAGGAGGGGGGGCAGTGGACAGGAGGGGGGGGGCAGTGGACAGGAGGGGGGGGGGGCAGTGGACAGGAGGGGGGGGCAGTGGACAGGAGGGGGGGCAGTGGACAGGAGGGGGGGGGCAGTGGACAGGAGGGGGGGGGGCAGTGGACAGGAGGGAGGGGGCAGTGGACAGGAGGGGGGGGGGCAGTGGACAGGAGGGGGGGGCAGTGGACAGGAGGGGGGGCAGTGGACAGGAGGGGGGGCAGTGGACAGGAGGGGGGGGCAGTGGACAGGAGGGGGGGGCAGTGGACAGGAGGGGGGGGCAGTGGACAGGAGGGGGGGGCAGTGGACAGGAGGGGGGACAGGAGGGGGGACGCAGTGGACAGGAGGGGGGACGCAGTGGACAGGAGGGGGGGGGGCAGTGGACAGGAGGGGGGGGGCAGTGGACAGGAGGGGGGGGCAGTGGACAGGAGGGGGGGGGCAGTGGACAGGAGGGGGGGGGGCAGTGGACAGGAGGGGGGGGGCAGTGGACAGGAGGGAGGGGGCAGTGGACAGGAGGGGGGGGGCAGTGGACAGGAGGGGGGGGGCAGTGGACAGGAGGGGGGGGCAGTGGACAGGAGGGGGGGCAGTGGACAGGAGGGGGGGGCAGTGGACAGGAGGGGGGGCAGTGGACAGGAGCGGGGGCAGTGGACAGGAGGGGGGGGGCAGTGGACAGGAGGGGGGGGCAGTGGACAGGAGGGGGGACAGGAGGGGGGACGCAGTGGACAGGAGGGGGGACGCAGTGGACAGGAGGGGGGGGGCAGTGGATAGGAGGGGGGGGCAGTGGACAGTGACACACACACACACACACACACACACACACCTCAGTTGATGCGCCCTTTCTCAGTTCCGTTTGGCGCCGGAGGTGGGGAGCGACACCTACCTGTACTTCCGGGCGCCGCCACCGTCTGACTCGGCGCCGCGAGGGAGGAAGGGGGTCCGCCATCTTACGCGCCGCGTGGCAGCTGCGGGAAGCGAGGTGATTTGGAGCGGGGAGGGGGGAGAGGTGATTTGGAGCGGGGAGAGGTGATTTGGAGCGGGGAGAGGTGATTTGGAGCGGGGAGAGGTGATGCCGCTGGGGAGGGGAAGAGGTGATGCCGCTGGGGAGGGGGAAGAGGTGATGCCGCTGGGGAGGGGGAAGAGGTGATGCCGCTGGGGAGGGGGAAGAGGTGATGCCGCTGGGGAGGGGGAAGAGGTGATGCCGCTGGTGGAGGGGGAAGAGGTGATGCCGCTGGGGAGGGGGAAGAGGTGATGCCGCTGGGGAGGGGGAAGAGGTGATGCCGCTGGGGAGGGGGAAGAGGTGATGCCGCTGGGGAGGGGGAAGAGGTGATGCCGCTGGGGAGGGGGAAGAGGTGATGCCGCTGGGGAGGGGGAAAAGGTGATTTGGAGAGGGGAGAGAGGTGTGTGTGTGTGTGTGTGTGTGTGTGTGTGTGTGTGTGTGTTTTATTTATTTTTTTGGACCTTTGGCCCGTCACTCCGCCTCAGGCCAATGAGAGGTGTGGGGGGCGGGCCAAGGGGGTGGTGTGAGTGTGTGAGGCCAATGAGAGGTGTGCGGGGGCGGGCGGGCCAAGGGACCAATGAGATTGCCGCTAGGGACACCGGACATCCAGCAGGCAGGCAGGCAGGCAAACATACAGTGCTTTCACTAATATAGTATAAGATATATATATATATATATTTTTTTTTGCATGTCATTTCCCAGAATCCCTTGCTGCAGTGGAAGTGCTGTATGCTGGTGATAATGGGGAAAGGAGGGGTTGCAGACCTGCCTAAGACATGCAGATGAGCATACAGTTGTATTTGCATATTTGCTTTCCTGTGGAGGGTTTTTGTCACTTTTTTTTACTCACCATAACTTAACTCAGTATTATGGTATAGCCTATCCCATAGCCTCTTTGCATACCCAGTTAAATCAACCCCACACTGATGAGACCCATTAAGGTCGAAACAGCTGTCTGTGGGTGGTTTTCTGGGTATGCACCTTAACCCTGGCTGTGCTCAAAGCTGTGACCATGCAGCAAGCTTAAGCCTATAGGGAACCATGTTAAAAATGGTTTTTGAGGCAAAAAGTGACACTGTGTGCTCATTTGCATGTCATTTCCCAGAATCCCTTGCTGCAGTGGAAGTGCTGTATGCTGGGTGATAATGGGGAAAGGCGGGGTTGCAGACCTGCCTAAGACATGCAGATGAGCATACAGTTGTATTTGTATATATGTATATATATATATATATATATATATATATATATATATATATATATATATATATATATGAAACCAGGTGTCCCACCAAGGAGACAAAAAACAGCACTCAAGGTATATTGCAAAAGTGTATTTGAAAAAAAGCAGGCACATATAGATCCAACGTTTCGGTCCTGTATAGGACCTTCCTCAGGGGCGTGAGGAAGGCCCTATACAGGACCGAAACGTTGGATTTATATGTGCCTGCTTTTTTTCAAATACACTTTTGCAATATACCTTGAGTGCTGTTTTTTTGTCTCCTTGGTGGGACACCTGGTTTCCTGTAATTTTTGTTGAACAAGCACTTATTTCTTTGGAGCCTTTGAAGTGCCTGCTGTTATATATATATATATATATATATATATATATATATATATATATATATATATATAAAATCAAAAAATAAATAGATGATATTATTTTTTTATTATTTTATGATTATTGAAGCTCGGCTAACACGGTACTTATACCTCTACACATATACCTTGAGTGCTGTTTTTTGTCTCCTTGGTGGGACACCTGGTTTTATATATATATATATATATATATATATATATATATATATATATATATATATATATATATATGTGTGTGTAAATATATGTATGTGTGTGTAAATATATATATGTGTGTATGTATATACATATATATATATATATATATATGTATATGTGTTCGTGTGTGTGTGTCATACAAGAATCTATTATTATCTAAAATCAGTAACATATGTGATCTATTATGCCATTACCAATTGGACTGTAGGACTATAAAACCATTACGACTGAGTTGTAGCATTATCCTCTGATGAAATCAGCCGTGTGCTGAAGAAACACATAGGTACATTCTTCTCGTTGCTATTGCCACACTATCCGTCTTGACGCCGGAAGGGAAGTTGGTACGCGAACAAGGCGAGACACCGGAATTACAGAGTGGAATCACAACTGCATACTACAGATTGCCGGAGGACCACACTGCAAGGGGCGCAGCCTATCGAGTTTCCCGGTCATCGTCCAAAGTCTGGAGCTGCGGATTGACCACCGGATTACCACGGAGCACGAGCCTGTCTCATACAACGCTTTTACCAAACGGATGTTTGTGAGTTTGTTATTTTTATCTTGTCCAGGAAATGAAATTGTTAAACCGAATTTACACATGGAGCGGGCGCTTTCTCTTCTTTTTTTTTGTTTAGGTATCTATCGAGGAGGTGGTTGTTTCCCCGAAGAGAGCTGCCAGGACTCCAGAGGATGCCCGAATTGGATCCTTTTATGATTGAGCTATAACATAGCTATTAGAGCTAAGTTTCTGGACTGTTATTGTGTTTAGGCATAGTGTTTATTATTATTTTATTACAGCTACTTTTTAGTTATTAATTCTGGCCACTAATTCTCACTGCCACTATAATCTTTCTCTAGCCACAACCAAATTGCTATATCAGCTATATTATTTATTGGTTATACCAGGGGAGCTCGCGCCCCCACCCCCTCCTTTACCTTGATGCGGCGTCACGTGACCGGCAGCGGCATTTGACGAGGGTGACGTCACATGACCCCGCGGCGTAATTTAACACCGCGTTGCCATGGACACGAGTGACGCCGGCAGAGTCAAGGTAAGTAATAGCATTGCAGAGGCCTCACGCGATCCCCCGGCATTTAATTTTAATGCCTCGAGGAAGTGCGCGGGGCCTCTGCAACCGCCCGTGCGCCTCCCCCCCCCCCGAAAAATCTCCCGCCCTCCACTTTGCGCACCTCTGGGTTATACCATATATATACACACGCACACACATATATACACACACACACACGCATACATATACACACACGTGTATGTGTGTATAAAACAGACAATATATATACATATAGTATGATATATATATATATAAACATACTATATGTGTATGTATGTATATGTGTATATATATATATATATTGCACGCGCACACACACATATAACGTTTTATCCAACTTTTTCATTTATCATTTGTAGAGAAAATGAACAATGTCGCCAAAAGCGCTATTTTTCAAAATGTAGCATCTCTACTAATTAGTGTAAAATGATACTTCATATAAAGCAGGTTATGGGACCCAGTATAAAATGACCTTCATGTCTCTTATCACATCCCAGTATATGGATATCTTCTATTATCACAAGCTGCTAACATGTGACAGGGCTCAGGGTCTGAGCCCAGAATGTGACATATTGAACATTCTCATTCTAAATTTCAAAAAATATTGTGTTGATTTCTGACCTGACTGCCGTGGTTACAGCTCAACCACTCTGTTCTACTGCATGTCACCACTTTCTGCCACAACCAGCTGACGGTGGATCTGCAAGGAGTTCAACGCTCATTGGCATCAAATCTGTGGCTTGGTTAACGTATCATTTCTCCAGCTTTTTATTGTATTGTTTTTAAATAGATTATATTTATTTAGTTGAATAGATTATATTTCTTAGTACAATAGATTCTATTTATTAGTTTAATAGATATTTATTTAGTTTGATACATTATATTTCTTAGTTTAATAGATCATATTTGTTAGTTAAATAGATTATATTAACTAGTATTTAAGTCTCCCCCTCAGAGCCCCATTAGATAAATATTTTAGGACCCTTGTGCATATTTCACATCTTTTCGGAGTCGCTTATTTTTTAGACCCTCGGAGCCGAAACCTAAAGGGGTCAGCTAAGAAAGTTCGGATCAAGAGGAGCCACACAGCTTAAAGACAGAACATTTCCAAGGGAGATGGAGACAATTTGGGTAAGATCTGATTAAAGGACAACCTTTGGGGAAGGGAAGGGTGATGGGGGAGTGTAAGAGGGGGGTGAGAGAGCAAGGTGGTGTGTCAGATTGGGGCAGAGCAAGAGAACGCAAAAATGATGGGGATTTGCTGCATACCAAAAAAAACAATTAGTGATACTTTTACCAGTGCCCCTTAGTCTCAGGGAAGACCGGCATTTCGTCCAATGTATACAATAAGATTGATGGAAAAGGGCACACAGATTTGAATAAAAAAAGATAATTTATTGTGCCACAGACTACAATGTTTTGGCTGCTGGCCTTTCTTTGCTGGATTTAGTGGGTTTAGCCACTTTACCTGAAAAAGACCAGCAGGCCGAAATGTTGTAGTCTATGGCAGTGCAAGAGAAAACAGGTTGGGGGGGGGGGGTGGGTTCTCGCAAGGTCGCCGACCCATGGGTGAGGGTCCCCGGTGGAAACTAGTCCTGGACCCCGGGAAAGCTGTCTGTGGCCCATACAAGCTGAGTAACATGTAGAAAGGACACATGTATGTTCAGAATGAGTTAGCATGGTATTTTGAGAGGCATCATAGCAGGTCAGTGCAAGTCAGGGCAGAGCACTGCAAGGTCAGTCAATATGAGTATGAGGAAGGGTCCGATGGAGGAGTTGGAGGGTCCCAGAATATCTCTTAAAGCAGGGGTGTGCAAATCGAGGGGCGCGACATTTTCTTGGGAGGAGGGGCTCGGCGCTTACAGTGGCCCCTCGCTCTTCCCCACAGCATTTAAATTAAATGCCGGAAATCGCGCGCAAGTCCTCTGTAAGTTCCCTTTCCTTGTCTCCGGCGGCTTCTGGCGACAGCAACGTGGCGTCACATGATGTGGCATTGCCATAGCAACGTGATATCACATGACGTCGTTACATCAGAACGTCGGAGACAAGGTGGGGAGGGGGGAGGGGGGAGCAGGGAAAAAGGTTGCGCAACCCTGTCTTAAAGCATTGTCTTGCATACAGATCAGAGGCCAAGAATGGATATGGATATCCGATGTGAAGCCGGAAATAAGACAGAAAAGACCGTTTCGGGAGAAGAAGGTGAGTGATGAAATAGCCGTCACTGTGTAACTCTTCCAATTACCTGCAACTTCATGCAGAGAAATAGCAACGCTTGTTTTTAACGTGTTAAGCGCCTAATGGGGAATTCAACTGCTGAGAGGTTAAGGGAGTTACTCACCAAACTCAGCGACGTTTCTGTGTCTCTGTGATAACTCCCCTAGGACATGCCTGAAAACCAGAGGTTACTCAATGTATTTTTGATAAATAGAAATATGACCTTCTGGGGAGGGGTACATAATGGGTACTGGGCCTGGTGAGGTGGGTATAACGGGTACTGGGCCTGGTGAGGTGGGTATAACAGGTACTGGGCCTGGGGAGGGGTGTATAACAGGGTACTGGGCCTTGGGAGGGGTGTATAACAGGGTACTGGGCCTGGGGAGGGGTGTATAACAGGGTACTGGGCCTGGGGAGGGGCGTATAACAGGGTACTGGGCCTTGGGAGGGGTGTATAACAGGGTACTGGGCCTTGGGAGGGTTGTATAACTGGGTACTGGGCCTGGGGAGGTGGGTATAACGGGTATTTGCCCTGTGGAGGGCGGTATAACGTGGTATTGCGGAGGGGGTATAAGTGGCACAGGAGCTCTTGCGATACAGAGTATCACTGTCCCTGGTTACAAACACTTCATGTCTCCTGCAGGTCAGGACACGCACGAAGGTGGTGCCCTTTGTGCCACCAGATGACGAGGCGGGCTACGAGGCGGACGACGAGGCATACGAAAAAGCGGGCGTCAAGTGGAACAATGAGGTGGGCTACAAGGCGGCCGAGGAGGCAGACGTGGTGTACGATGACCAAGGAGCATACGACAGGTGTGGCCGGATCTGCTGCTTCACCTTTTTTAGGCGGAGGAGAAGACCCCAGGAGCAGGTAGGAGAATACGAGAGGTGCGGACAGATCTGCTGCTTCACCTTTTTTAGGCGGAGAAGAAGCCGGGAGCAGGTAGCAGAGGAGCCAGGGCGTAGATACAGGGGTATTCTAGGGGCCCTGAGAAGTTGGTTTGACCGCAGGAGAGGCAGATAAGATCAGGAAGGCTGCGGGAGGGGCAGGTACTAGAGGGAGATAGGGATATTGGGCGTGAGAGGGTGAGAGAGAACAAGGAGCAGGGCCGGAGCACGGGTTTCATGCGCCCGAGGCGAAACTTAAAATTTGTGCCCCAGTTGTATAAAAAATAACAAGATAAATAAAATAATAAAATAAACAGTGGCGTAGCTATCGGGACTGCAGGGGGTGCGACCGCACCCCAGCGCGACGCAAAATAAAAACAAAAGGGCGCCAAAATACTGGATAAAAAAAAAGAATAATAATTTTAAAAAAAAGATAAATAAATTAGAAATAATAAGAAAAAAAATAATAATGATTATTAATGCGCCCCTAGGACCTTTGCGCGCTAGGCGACCGCCTAATGGCCGGCCGGCCCTGCGAGGTATGCGGGAGGAAAAGGGGTGAATGGGATAGATATGCAGGGGGATGGGGGAGCAGGTGAGTTATACACAGGGGCACAAGGGCCCCATCACCCACATCTCTATATACTGAGTGTGCCCCTGTGTATAACAACGCTGATCTGTGCTGCTCCATCTGATCTCACTGCGCAGTGATCCAGGGACCCTCCGATCGCCATTTAATGGGGTCAGGAAGGAATTTTTTTCCCCCATTGCACAGCAGGGGTTATGTTTCGCCTTCCTCTGGATCACAGCAACAAATTGCCCTTTGTGCATGAATTATCAGTGAGATCTTTATACACCCTGCATTGGTCTTCACTCCTTTGCTGCCGGAGGGGCCTGCAGTGCATTGCTCTGCGTGTTACTATATTGCTCTGCAATGTGCTGCAGGCCCCTACCAGCAAAGAGATTCATTATTTCAATAAAATACTCTCTTTAATCCAACCTATGTGTAGTGTCTTTTCTATCCGTTGTATCTATTGCTAACAGCTCAGTGATTCTTCCCCAGGTCATTGCACTAGTGTCACGCTGCCAAGCCGGGTGTGAGGGAGATTTATAGGGTCACATATACACTTCTGCCAAAACACGAGTGCAAACAGGAAGCCCCTCTGATCTCATATCTTTTATTACACAAAACGGTATCTAAAAAGGTAAAAAGAACATACATGGGATTCTGCTACAAATATCTCTCTAATTACAAACCAATTAGCAAATCATTCAGATTAGAGTCGAGCGAAAAGAAAGGGTTAAGTATCTCATGTACAGTATATGCAGTGCAGGCTGTTCTGCGCATTACATGCAGGGGACAACGTTTAGGGGATATAAGTAATGCTGATCTCAGGGCTGACCTGCTCTTCTGGCTGACCGGAGGACCTGCTCTTCTGGCTGACCGGCTTCCCTTCTTCCAGCTAACTGACCTGAATTGTGGCCCCTGTATCTCCCAATTAAACGTTTTATTGGCATATTCTTGTTTGACTCGTTCTATACAGACATTTTCTATATATTCATTGTGGGATTTGATAACATCTGTAAGATCTCTCAGAATATCACATTCTGTACGTTTGTGCTGAATATTTTTCCATTCTCAATTTACTTAATATTAGTTTTTGGCTTCAATTATTTATATCGAGCCCAAAATACCTTTATACAGGATGCTGTTCCCTTTATCCCACAAATGCTGCTTCATTAAAGCCCGTGGGTGGCACTTAATGCATTCTCAGACTTTTAGGCAACATCCCTAATTTCCAAACGTGGGATAAAATCTGTGCATATTTAAATGGTTAATTTTTCCATTTTTCCATTGTGACAAAATATCAATTTTCTCACTCAGACTACTAAATCCCTCCCCAAAAATATCCGTTTCACATAAAAGTGTGTGCGCGTCTCCTTCCGCCTAACTGGCACGTCGTCCTTACGGGCGCCACTCCTTGCAACTCCACGCTGCCCTCCAGTGGTAAAAGAAATAAGATACATTTACTGTACTCGTCTGGCAGCTGCTCCCGTATAAGGTGGGTAACTCTGTATTAGGGGTCTTGGTAGAGTATATTTTATACTTATGTCGGATAGATGAGAAAATAATATTCCTAACAGGTTATTGTGAGAGGCCTTGGATCTGATCCTATATGCACGCAGCCCTCGCCTCTCTGACCTTGAACACATACTTCAATCTGATTTTTTGAGACTTGAAACTGGATTTCCCAAAACAAACTGATTTTAAACACTGACAAGACTGTAACAATGGTATTTGGGACCAGAGCTAAATTGCTAAAGCTGCCAATGACAGAGCTTCAGATAAAAACCAGCTCTAATACCATCCTAGCCCCTGTTACTTGTTTGAAATATCTGGGCATATAGTTCAACTCCCATTTAACATTTGGGATGCACATTGATACCCTGACATCCAAATCCTATGCCAAACTAGGTGTACTTTACAGGAACAAATCCTCCCTAAGGCCCTCATGCAGTAAGCAGCGATAAGCCACTTATCACCAGTTTATAGCCAAAAAAGCCTACAGCGATTCAGAAAGCCCAGAGAAGCTGGCGATTAGAGCAAAAATAACCGGGGTTTTTTTGCCGGAAAATAAATAAATAAATAAAATCGGCAGACGCGCGGTGATAAGCCACTTTTCAGCACTGATCGCCAGTTTTTCAAACACGCTCAATTCTATAAGCCCTGATCAGCTTATTGCGGCTGATCGCCACTTTAAAATTGCTGTTTCTTCTCCAAATTGTCCCGCCACAAAAGTTGGCAAGAAGGTGGGGTGAAGCTGCGATGAAAATAACATGCATGTGTCCCAGAGCTGATATCCATTAATATCAGCACCAGAGACCCCCGGCATGAATCCGATGCATAAAAAATGCATTTACAGGCAACTTCATTACCGCCAAGGCAATGAAGGGGTTATACACCTGTGCCAGGCTTATTGTGGGTAGCGGGGGTGGGTGAAGGTGGTATTTGGCCCTGGGTGGGTGTTTAGGCCTTGCCAGGGGGTTGCAGGATGACTTAACCTCTTCTTTAACTTCGTGGTTAATACCGCTAAGGTAATGAAGGGGTTAACCCCTCCCGCTACCCCCCCCCCACCCGGTAGGCCTAAACACCCATCCTTGGGGCCAATACCCCGTTCATCCACCCCCACTACCCACAATAAACAAAAATACACATAACAGCACCACTAGCCACCTCCTAGGTCCCTAATAAACCATTACAATATTCATAAAACCATTATTTTGTTTACACCCAGGATTATTACATGGGATTAGAGCTATGTTATTCAGTGAGGGGTTGTATGTTTGTATTCGTAGGGACAGGCAAGGCCGGAGTCAGATGGGTTTCTCCTGCCTCTGTCCTCCCTGTCTCCTGACCCTTCCTGTAGCCGGACAAAGAAGAAGAAGCAGGCACACGGTCTTACTCAAAGGAGGTTTAATATGCCATATTGTCCAACGTTTCGGCAGTCTAATACTGCCTTTCTCAAGGTGAAGGCTACCAAACACAAGAAAACAGTCACAATATATACCACCCCCCTGATACTCTCCCCGCTCTGCCACATAACCAGGATGTTGACGCCCCCTAGTGACGTCAGAGCTACCATATGGCGCCCCCTAGTGATGTCAGAGCTACCATATGGCGCCCCCTAGTGACGTCAGACGTCTAGGTCTAAATCCCTGGCAATACAGCATAGAGCTGTCTTGGAGGAATGCAGCCACAGCCACACCTCTCCCCAGACTGAACACTCCCCCATGATGACGTCAGCGTGACCCGCCCGTCGGGGGGAAGGGGGGGGTGTGCACCAATCAAGACTGTACTCACAGGGCTGGACAAAGATGTATCCGTCGCCATGGGATCAGTGTCAGAGCAGGGAGGAGTGACACACTCCTATAAATCACCCTGAAAGTGTAAATAAACCACACACCAAAATATTCATAAAGCATATGTGCACAAAACTAATACAGCAATATACTATTAAAAACATGTGACTGTATACTGCTGATGACATCAGTATAATCCTGCAAAGTTACCGTGAAATGCCACATAAGAATATGCAGTACATCAGTATTTAGAATATACTAGTGTGTATACCTAGTCAGAAATGGGTACACACAGCCAGGGGGGGGGGGGGAGAGAAGGGGGAGGGAGGGAAGGGAAAAAAACCACACAAAAAGGATAATTTTCCCAATAGGTAAGTGCAGAGTCCATGGATGGTGCAAGATCAAATATGCCTGTAGAAAGACAAAAAATTACCTTCTATTAAGGAAGCATTTTAAATTCTGTTGCTCATTAAGACCCATACCGTTGCTGGTATTTAAAGCATGTATCCAGAATGCTTCACGTCTCAATAAGAAAGTCTCCCTATCTGGAGTGAGAAAATGTGAAAAGATATAGTGCGCTACTACAATCAATAAAAGTGAGGTGATATAGTGATGTACAAAAAGAGGTGACCTTTAAACACGTAGAGTATATGGAACGTCTGCAGCTGTGGCACCAGGGATGGCTCAAATACCCCCTAATAGCAAACAGAAATACAAAAAAACACAGCGCACAACGCTCATAGTGCATTAAAAATTATATTAGTAACCGCAAAATAAAGGTGAGTATTAAGCGTACATTTAGATAGAAAAAACAATCATTTCAGGGTTAATGTTACCCAAGCACCAACGGACGCCAATAGAGATGTCGTGGCTCTCTCCTTCTCAATCCCTCAGCCTCGGGGGTAGGGCCTGGGTGGTCTTCCAATCGGTTAGCTGTTAGTACAGCCCTCAGCCTCAAGGTAGTACTTAGGAGGTCTCCAGTTCAGCTGAACAGCAGTACAGCCAATTCGCCGTGCCAAGCAATAATGTCTTTCACTGTTCCAGTCTCTGTAGCAGCGGAGCACACGCTGTGGGGCGTCTATTTTTAATTTTTATGATTCTCCCGCTTTGGGGGGTGACTGAATTGACTACCGGTAGTCAGACTGTTACAGACCGAGCAGCTCATGCATCTAAAGTTACCCGGTCTGCCACCCTCCAGAAAATGAGGAGTTCTGTAGTTACCCTCATTATCTGCATGTATCAGGCTATCCGCCAGATTCCTCCCTCTTTTGAATGCCACCATTGGTGGTACACAGCAACTTTCAGATAATATATCATCATTTTGCAGAATATGCCAGTGTTTAAGACTGGTAGATTTAATAAAACCACCAGCTTGACTGTACGTAGTAAGCAGGAAGGAAAAGACTTGGATCACAACTATGAAAAAACGAGAACTGGAGGCTAATAGAAAAAATAACAAATTATTTATTGGGACATAACTAATTAAAAAGAGAAACCTCTCGCATGGTGCGCTTTATCAAAGAGTAGTTTCACTGGTCTTAATCAAACTCTTATATGGTTTACACCCTCAAAAGCACCGCCCACCTGTGTCCAGGTAAACACAAACCCCCAGGACACAAATTCCCTGTGAAATGAAACACAGGAAAGGGGCGTAATGCTCAGAGGGAAGAGATCCACATAGAGGGAATAAACAGGTAAAAAATTAATAAAAAAGACCAATCACATACAAAAGAAATATCAATAACACATATATATCAACTGTGGAAACATAAACATACACATGTCCAAATCTATAGTGAATATTCAATGTATATTTAACCCATTGATTTGTTAATTTTAATATCATAAGATGGCATATGAATGGTATATCATCAAACGCCTAGACACAATAGATATGGTTTAAAGGACATATGTAAAACACAATATTATTCTAGAAAAAAGTAAATATATAGTTAGAAAAAGGAAAACAAATAATAAATAATAAAGAAGAATAGATGCCAAAAGAAAATGTAGGACAATTGAATTCATTAATAAATATATATCTTATTTGATCACTAGAAAGCAGAAAAAAATGACAATAATAAATAACTTAATAAACAGACAATCATTATTATCATCGTGAGACGGAAGCATAGCAAGAATACTCATACAAAATGTTCATGAAAAATGTTTTAGATTTAAAATTTGTCCCTGAAGAAGCTCCTTTGCTGGAGGGAAACGCGCGTTGGACGCGCAATGTTGTCAGTCTCCTACTTGGAGCTGTTTTAATGTAGTGTCAGCAGTCTCCTGGCTCTAACTGTGTTGATCCCATTAGTTAGTTATTTATTTAATCCTTTAATTTTATAGTGAGTGTGCCTGCTTTCCTTGCACAGCACTGCCGTGTCTGGCAGGTCTATGCTGCAGTGTATGTACTAAGTGAACTTAAAGTGATTTGTTACCGGCGCTAACCACACCCAATCTGTGATAAAATAGTGCACAAAATTAAAATTCAAAATAAAATGTGTCAAGGTGATCACTGATCAAATTCTCAACCTTCCAGGAATGTGTACAGATTCCTTTCAATAGTAGCTTGTCCGGGATGGGAAGGGAACGAAGATAGCAGGGATACACCATGAAAAATAAAAAATAAATGCATACAATAGTGTAATAAGTTCTTTTCAATCTGGATAAAACATGTATGTCTTGGCTCTATAGCAATGCCTACTTACAGCAGGTCAAAAGGTAAAAAGCATTGATCTACACAGCAGGTAGAAAGGTGTCAGGATCTTCAGGAACAACAGCCCAGGTTTACAGCATAAGAAATCAGCACCTCAGCTCAGACGTCAGTAGATGTGAGTGGATCAGAGACATGCAAAAGAAAGGCAGACCATAGTGTCGATCGTGCATAAAATTTATATAAACAAACAACAAATTTTAGGAATTGTACTCACATTGTGTACATAATCATAGTTCACATAAGGCTTTACTTGAGGCAAATGGAGTGCTGGTTCAGTGTGGAGCAGCTCACCGGGGATCTTCTCCTCAATGAATGCTCCTGAGGAAGTTGTCTAGTACGACGAAACGCGTAGAGCCACTTTCATTGCTGCAGCTGCTCTTTCTACTGAAGGCTTCAGAGTTGCTGAGTTCCCCCACCGTTTGCCTCCAAGACCGGATGCCGTCACCCCAACAGCGGATGTGACGTCAGACGCCATCTCCCACCCGGTCTGTTGTGAGTCTAAGGAGAAGATCCCCGGTGAGCTGCTCCACACTGAACCAGCACTCCATTTGCCTCAAGTAAAGCCTTATGTGAACTATGATTATGTACACAATGTGAGTACAATTCCTAAAATTTGTTGTTTGTTTATATAAATTTTATGCACGATCGACACTATGGTCTGCCTTTCTTTTGCATGTCTCTGATCCACTCACATCTACTGACGTCTGAGCTGAGGTGCTGATTTCTTATGCTGTAAACCTGGGCTGTTGTTCCTGAAGATCCTGACACCTTTCTACCTGCTGTGTAGATCAATGCTTTTTACCTTTTGACCTACTGTAAGTAGGCATTGCTATAGAGCCAAGACATACATGTTTTATCCAGATTGAAAAGAACTTATTACACTATTGTATGCATTTATTTTTTATTTTTCATGGTGTATCCCTGCTATCTTCGCTCCCTTCCCATCCCGGACAAGCAGTGTATGTACTACCATTATCACTGCATTTGCCAGCTTTATCACTCTAGCACTCTTATTTTAACACACTAAAGTCTCCATTATAGTGCGCAGTGCTGGCTGATCTAGCAAGGTAGCTGGACATTTAACCCATTGGCCACTCACTTGTGTACATCTATACACTTCCATTATTGGGTCTCACCGTTGCTCCAGAGGGGTTAACACCCTGACTCCTAGCAATCTGTGTCCTCCATATCCCACCATTATTAAGTGGTTAAATGGGATAGTATGAACTTATAACTGACGACAAGGTTGCCTGATAGCGTTGATTTAATATATTTTTAATTCACATTACACATTACTTTGGTAATATATGTTTTAAGTAAATTTATTAAAAGTTAATTTTTACACTGTTATGGTGTGCATTTAAGTGAATTCTTTTAGGGGGCACATCCATTTTGTGTTTCCCTTCACCTTTTCTAGATCCCATTCTGTATTAATTCCTGCAGGGGATAATGTATCCAAAGAATGGATCCAAAACATCTCCCGCTGGTTGAGGAGCTTTAATCTATCACCCCCTCTCATGGGCATGGGCACCAGTTCTACAGCAGAAAAATGAACATTTGATAGACCTCCTGAAGGACAGTCAGTAAAATGTTTTGAAACTGGTAACATGAAATCTTTTCTTTTAATGGAACGTATATGCTCCATGATTCTGTTTTTAACAGGGCGTATAGTGCAGCCCACGTACCCTTGGCCACAGCCACAGGTAAGAAAGTATATGACAAATTGTGAGTCACAATTAATAAAGGATGGGATCCTATAGTTCTTTTTAGAATAAATAGTCTTAATAGACTTAATTGGTTTCGCATAGCAGCAAACGCAACATTTTCCACATTTAAAAAAACCTTTTATTTTAAACAGATTTGTTAGACTTCTTAGAGTCAAACAATCTTGGAGAAAGATAGTCAGATAAGGATTTGGATTTCCTAAAAGTAATGGCTGGACCCTGGTTAACTGAACTATGTAGGTCCTTATCAAGAGTGAGGGTCCCCCAATGTTTATAAATGATAGAACGAATCTGTTCAGCCTGGCGACTAAACTGGGTGACAAATAGAGCAGACGTCACTCGATCCAATTCATGTTTCTTCTTGAACTTCACAGACGAGTTCGATAACAAATCGATCCTGTTTGTAGATTTGACACACAGATATGCTGCTTCAATATCAGTGTGATTATATTTTCTTTGAGCAAATCGAGTTTTTAATTCCTCTGCTTGATGCTCAAATAAATCGTCATTTGAACAAAGCCGTCTTAGTCGAAGGAATTCAGCCTTGGGTATACTTCGAATGAATGATTTAGAATGACTGCTGTCTGCTTCCAATAAAGTATTACGTGAATGAGGCTTTCTAAAAATGTCCGTTTGAATAGTGCCTGTCGTGTCAATAAATAAAGTAATGTCTAAATAATTGATGTGATTCATGTGTTCTTCATAAGTAAATTTAAGATTTAAAGAATTAGTATTAAGTGTATGAATAAAGGCATGCAGTGATAATAAATCCCCATCCCAAATCATAATCAAATCGTCAATATACCGTTTATAGAAAATAATCTGATGACGAAAAGAATTATCAGCACCGAAAATGTGTGTGGATTCCCAAAGACCCACAAACAAATTAGCATAAGAGGGGGCAAATGACGTCCCCATAGCAGTACCCCGTGTCTGAAGATAAAATTGTGCATCAAAAGAAAAATAATTATGGGTGAGCAGAAACATAATAGAATCCAAAAGAAAGGCACGTAATGAAATGGACAATGTAGAAGCATCAAGAAAAAATTCCACTGCTCGAATCCCTTGCTCGTGATCTATGATTGAGTAAAGTGACATCACGTCCAATGTCACCCATCTAAAAGTCTTTTTCCAACTAACATTTTTTATATCTTAAAAACAAAAATAAAATAAATAACGAAAGAAAACAGAAATAGTCCTTGGCGCACTATCTGGTATATAAACCTGACAGAAAAATTAAGTCCAAAGATCTTGGTAGTGAGGATTGTTGGTCCGGAATCCAATCGTACTCAAAGTCCTCTGAGGTGGTGGAATCAGATTTGTGCGAATGATGCTTTAATGCATGCCAGACCAATATGATTGGGTTCAAAGCTGGATCTTAATGAATGTTGCAGATGTGTTTTGGGGTCAATGTCTTGGAAGGACTGGTGACCACTCCAGATGTGAAGTATTCAGAAATGTTACGTTCTTCCCTCTGAGCAATAATGACCTTCTGTACAGTATGTAGACTCTCTAATATGAGGAAAAAGCCTTAATGGACTGGTCATGCACAGCTGCATCTAAAGACTTAGTAAACAATTATTTGGAAGTCTGACAGGGAGGAGGAGTCAGACTTCCAAATAATTGTTTACTAAGTCTTTAGATGCAGCTGTGCATGACCAGTCCATTAAGGCTTTTTCCTCATATTAGAGAGTCTACATACAGAAGGTCATTATTGCTCAGAGGGAAGAACGTAACATTTCTGAATACTTCACATCTGGAGTGGTCACCAGTCCTTCCAAGACATTGACCCCAAAACACATCTGCAACATTCATTAAGATCCTGCTTTGAACCCAATCATATTGGTCTGGCATGCATTAAAGCATCATTCGCACAAATCTGATTCCACCACCTCAGAGGACTTTGAGTACGATTGGATTCCGGACCAACAATCCTCACTACCAAGATCTTTGGACTTCATTTTTCTGCAGGTTTATATACCAGATAGTGCGCCAAGGACTATTTCTGTTTTCTTTCATTGTTTGTTTTATTTTTGTTTTTAAGCTATTGTTGTACTTACCTTGTGGATAGGTTTGTGGTTTTTCAATCCTTAGGCAGCCGTCTTCTCAGTTTGTTATATTAGTCTGTAGAATTCACTAGTTTATTGTTGTATCTTTGTAAGGGAATTCCAACATTTAGAGCACTTATCCATCATTATCGTGTATTGTTAAGTTAGGCTAATAGGTTAAGCGCTTAGTATATGTTTAGTTTAATTTTTTCTATCATAACATTTTTTATAGCGGATAAAAGATCCATAGAATCTCTCAGAAAAGAAGGCAGATTTTTTACCAGTGGCTGTAAAAAACCATCAATGTAGCGTGATAACCCATCTCCCAAAGATCCAATACTGGCCACAATGGGCCGCCCAGGAGGGCGGACAAGTGACTTATGGATCTTTGGGAGATGGTGGAAGATGGGCACAATAAGTGAGGCATTGTAGAGAAACTCATATTCCTTTGTGTTAAGTACAAATAGGGCCTTTCCTTCTTCAAGAATCTCTTTCAAAAGGTGTAAAAACTCACATGTGGGATCATGTCAATTTTGTATAAGATTCAACATCCTCAAGTAATCTAAGTGCCTCTGCCTGATAATCTGAAGAAGAGGGCACCACAATGGCCCCTCCCTTATCAGCCTTTTTGATTGTAATAGACCTATCTTCCCTGAGGGCAATCATCTCCTGGAAGTCAATATCTGACAGATTCGTTTTATTTAAAGAGGGAACCCCCCGGGGTACAATACCCCTAGCCAATAACCTGAGATCCCTCTCAACCAGCTTCTCAAAGGTCTTAATATTATGATTGTTAAAAATATGAGGGCAAAAGGTTGATTTCTTCTTAAGACCTAAGTGTAATTGCCCAAAGAAGCTGAATGAGGAAGGGATCTCAGGCTCCAAATCCTGATTTTGTTCATCATAAAGATCTCTAAGATCTGATAAAGCACATTGTTCACGAAATGAATGCAAATCCAAATTCTCCATTGAAACATCAATACCATCAACATTCTCAGCTAGACCTCTATCAGTGGAATATAGTGGAACCTCTGTTGTCCCTTTTTTCTATTAAAATATTTTTTAAGAGACAATTTGCGAATTAATTTTTGGAGATCAATGATGGTATTGAATAAATTAAAATCTTGGTATGGGGCAAAATTTAAACCTCTATTTAGAACCGCAATCTGGTCATCTGTAAGAGTCTTATGTGAAATGTTGATAACATTATCCACAACTTCTCCTATGCATATTTCTTTCTTTTGCTCGATCCCCCGGATCCCCCTCCCCCTTCTCTTCTTTGATGATCTCCTTGTCCTCTTTCGTTTTTTGACTCCTTTTGAAACAAGGAGTATGAAGGTTTATCTTCTTTCCGAGAGGGCATCATAACAGATTTTTGTGAAGAGTCGGTTTCAGGGGAGGTAGATCTAACTCGCCAATTATCATCATCATCACAAAAGGAAACGCCTAGTGAACGTCTCTCATAGTCAGAACCATCTGACTCAAAACTGGAAGCGTTTCCATGGCGTTTTAGGATGGATTTATTCGGGTTCTTGGAGTCACCTTGTTTTTTATTATTCTGATATTTAGAACCAGATTTTGGTTGTGGCTTTTGTGCGTTTGTAGTGTAGCGTTGCCATATATAAACTTGCTGCTTCTCATAGTCTATCTTGTCCCTATCAAACTTTTGTTGTTTCTTAATCATTAGAGACTTTTCCATAGCACCCACGTTGCTTAAAAGTGTTTGGTCATATTTAATAAAATTCTCCATTTTTCTGCAACCTTTCAATTTATCCTGTAGGACTTTCACATTGGCTCTCACTTTCTTTTTTTTAATTTAGCTTATACTTAATGATCAATTTGATTAGCTTAAATGAGCAATGATCTAATATGGCTTTCCAGTCATTCTCAAAATCTTTATTAATAAAGCCAAAGGACGGTACCTTTTTCAAGCGTAAGCCTCACGGAATCCTTTTAACTCTAGCATAGTTCTCAAGAGTGGTAATGTCCCACCAATACCTAATGTCCTGTGATAACAGTTTTTCCAATGTAAGGAAGTGGGTAATTAAGTCAGCAGGCTCTTCACAGATGAAATTAGCACCTTCATCAAAAACTGACTCTGCCCTCCTCTGACGGTGAGTGTCTCCACAGTTAAAGGCATAGGTATCAGTAACCCCTTCCTCATCCTCCACTTCTACATAATCTTCCATAATAAAAAACACACAGGATAGGAATAGCACGAATACTCACTCCAGAGAAATAAAAAAAAATGTTCCACAGAAAGAAAAAATGTGAATAAATAGATGCCACAAAAAATAAATAAATAAATGGTTAGAAAAAAAAATAACGATAGCACTCCAGTTCTCAAATCACCAATTAAGTGATTACATACATATTCACGGGGTATAAGCCTCTTCTTATAATGTCAATAATGAAAGTCTTAATTCCAGGCTGAGCAGCCGTGGCCAAACCAGCAATATGCGAAGCAGAGGAAAAGACCTCCCAGCCCAATGTTACAATCCTGGTAGATAGCGTGTATCACGCGCATGCTGTATTAACCCCCAGCAAAATGAATCCTTAGAGGGACCAAGGGCCCATCGTGTCCAGTGTTTTCCCGTTCAATGTGATCAAGGATTCATCACAGCTACAGTGCTTATTCCTACATGGTTGGTCTCCGATGTGCTGGGGGTTAATACAGCCTGCGCATGATACACGCTGTCTACCAGGCTTGTAGCGTCGGGCTGGGAGGTCTTTTCCTCTGCTTCGCTTATGACTGTACGTAGTGGTAAATACAAGCCTGTCCTCCTTCTTATTTTTGGTAGCACTTACCTCTTTATCCAGTGCCCGGTCTAACACAGCAGGAGGATATCCCCTAGCCAGGAATCTACTACGTAGTTCTCCAATAGCTGGTTCAATATTATCCTTCCTGCTCGTGATTTTGCAGACCCGGACTTTCTGTGAAAAAGGTAATGCATCAATAAGAGAAGGAGGATGATGGTTATCTGCCCTTAAAATGGCATTTCTGTATGTATCCTTTCTAAAAAGATCAGTATGTAACTCCCCATTAGTCTGTGTAATGAGGACATCTAAAAAAGAGAGTTGCTGTGTACCACATCATCTGAAAAACACGGTGGAGGCAGTGATGGCATGGGCATGCATGGTTTACAATGGCACTGGGTCACTAGTGGTTTTTGATGATGTGAACGAAGACAGAAGCAGCCGGATGAATTCTGAAGTGTATAGGGATATATTGTCTGCTCAGATTCAGCCAAATTCAGTGAAGTTGATTGGACGGCGCTTCACTTTACAGATGGACAATGACCCAAAACATACTGCGAAAGAAACCCAGGATGTTTTTAAGGCAAAGAAGTGAAATATTCTGCAATGGCCGAGTCAATCACCTGATCTCAACCCGATCGAGCATGCATTTCACTTGCTGAAGACAAAACTTAATGCAGAAAGACTCACGAACAAACAACAACTGAAGACAGCTGCAGTAAAGGCCTGGCAAAGCATCACAAAGGAGGAAACCCAGCGTTTGGTGATGTCCATGCGTTCCAGACTTCAGTCATTGCCTGCAAAGGATTCTCGACAAAGTATTAAAAATTAACATTTTATTTATGATTGTGTTAATTTGTCCAATTACATTTGAGCCCCTGAAATAAGGGGACTGTGTATGAAAATGGTTGCAATTCCTAAACGTTTCATACGATATTTTTGTTCAACCCCTTGAATTAAAGCTGAAAGTCTACACTTCTATTGCATCTCAGTTGTTTCATTTCAAATCCATTGTGGTGGCGTACAGAGCCAAAATTATGAAAATTCTGTCAGTGTCCAATTATTTCCGGACCTAACTGTGTGTGTGTGTGTGTGTGTGTGTGTGTGTGTGTGTGTGTGTGTGTGTGTGTGTGTGTGTGTGTGTGTGTGTGTGTGTGTGTGTGTGTATATATATATATATATATATTTTAATGATAGGGATGTAAAGTAGGTTTGTAAATGAAAAAAAAAAATATGAAACCCTTAATAATCGCGCTATAGCAGATTGCGCTATAACGGGGTTGAGCTGTACTAATATTTTGACCACAGGGTAAACGGGTTGGAGTAAGCCATGCTTCTTATCTGTACCAACATTAAATACCCAAGGGTTTAAAGATTGGTACATGTCTGGAGTGTTTATATCTAGCTAGCACCAACACTGTCCTGGGTTTCCATTACTCAATGCAATATAAAAAAATGTTTGTTTGTTTTTTCAACTTTAAATTTTTATTGGAAAGTACAAATACAGCCAATGTTCCACAGCCCATTATTACATTTCCAGTTTTGTTAAACACATGTAATGACGCCTCGAAGACACATCCACTTAACACTTTACAAACAAGACCAGACGAACTTGACAAGGGGACAGGGAAAGAGGTTAGGGGTGGGAGGGAGGTGGTAGGTTGCCAGGCTCTGGTGCAGTTTTTTAGATATCTCTTGTTCAACCTTTTAGGCAATAGCTAAGGGTTTTAACTGGGACAGGTTCTTCTGAGGTTTCTTTCTTTTATTTGTTTTTCCCTATTCTATGACTACATGAAGGTCTGCTAACTGTGCGTCGCTGAGTCGTGTTGTCTAATCTGCCCTTAAAGGAGAACGCACCTAGTTTAATTAGTGCAAGATTGAGGTGGCGTCCACTCCTGGGATGTCTACCTGGGTCAACCATGGATCCCAGACCTTTAGAACATTTGTGCCGGAGTCATTAACTAAACTCGTTAATTGTTCCATCCGGCAGACATGCCAAATTCTGTTTTTGATCTTAGGGATAATTGGTATCTCCTGCTGTTTCCATAATGCTGCGATCTCACATCTTGTGGCTGTAGCAAAATGCGCGATTAATTTATGCGACGCATTTGACAGACCCTGGATCCGCATGCCCAATAGGAACAGCCACGGGTCCAGGGGGATCTCCAAATCGAGAATCCGCTGAATCCAATCTCTGATTTGTTCCCAAATAGGGGCCCCCTTAGTGCAAGACCACAACATATGTCGGAGGTCAGCTGCTTCCCCACACTGTTTAGGGCAGAGAGGGGAGTAGCCTTTTACAAATTTCGCTAAGCGCGTCGGAGTGTAATACCACCTCATAAGGACTTTATATGCGTTCTCCTTTAATGTGGTGCAGATTGAGCTTTTCGCCGCCGCCTGTATAATTCTGTCCCATTCGTCGTCCTCTAAAGTCTCTCCTAGGTCTGATTCCCAGTGTCTCATGTAACTCAGTCTATTGTCAATGGGCGACTTCTGGCAGATCACTTCCCTGTACATTCTAGATGTGAGTCCCCTTGTGTCCGTATCTCTGGAACACAGCTGCTCAAAATTTGTTCGCGCCGGTCGAATTGGCGTTTTATTGTAGAAATCTCTGATCTGGAGGTACCTAAAAAATTTGTTTGGGATATTCTTAGAGGATTTAATTTGGTCAAATGTTTGTATGGTCGTTATGCCCTCCAGATCTTTTAGACGGGAGAAGCCCTTCTGAGTCCATATCAAGAAATTTTTGCTATTCAGGTCCGGAGCGAAGTCTGGGTTGCCCACTATTGGTGTCATTAATGATGTTTTGGTAGTCAAATTACATTTGAATTTCGTGGCCTCCCAAACTTATAATGAATTGACCATGGTCTGCAGCGGATTGTTCATCTTGCGTACCCCTTCTCTGGGTAGCCAGATTAAATTTCGGATTTCAATTGGTGCACAGCATCTCTTCTCCAACTCAACCCATCTCCGTAGGCTTGGGTCTGTGTGCCATTGGAAAATCTGCCCTAATTGGGCTGCTTTATAGTAGGCCTGCAAGCAAGGCACCGCTCACCCTCCGCAGGATGAATGGGACGTTTTAATATTCCTTTAGCAATTCTTGGGTTTTTCCCGTTCCAAATAAATTTTATAATTTTTGACTGGAGGGAGAGGATGTCCGCCTGCACCAAAGGGATAGGGAGACTCTGGAAAAGATATAGCATCTTTGGGAGGAGATTCATTTTCACGCTATGTATCCTCCCAATCCATGAGATGCTCCCCTTCATCCAGGTTCGGAGATCCTCCCCCAGCGTCTTTATGATCTTGGGGAAATTTGCTTTATATAAAGTTTTGTACTCCCTTGTGAGATAAACCCCTAAATATTTGATAGCGGAGGGTTGCCATTTGAACTGAAAATTGAGGTCAATCAGTTTTTCAACTTCTTTTGGTAGATTAATATTGAGGGCTTCTGATTTAGACTGATTGATCTTAAATCCCGAAATTTGGTTAAATTTGCCCAGTATGTTGAATACATTTGGGAGAGATGTGAGAGATTTGGCTATTGTGAGAATGACATCGTCCGCATATAGAGCGGCTTTGTGCATTTGGTCTCCCACAGGGATACCAGAGATATCTGGGTTATTTCTGATGTGTGCCGCCAAAGGCTCTATACATAAGGCGAACAGTAGTGGCGACAGCGGGCATCCTTGACGTGTTCCGCTTTTGATTTCAAACTGTTCTGAGGGGAAACCTTGATATCTCACTCTTGCTGTTGGGTTTTTATACAACGCCAGGATGGCCTGCAGGAGGCGTCCCTCAAAGCCAAATGCTCTCAGTGTTTCCGATAGGTAGGGCCAATCTATTCTATCGAAGGCTTTTTCAGCGTCCAGACTTAACACCATGGAGTGAATTTTTTCTTTTTGGGCCAGATCAATTAGGTCAATAATTCTCCTGGTGTTATCTGCCGCTTGTCTACCTCCGATAAACCCTACTTGATCCGTGTGAATTAACCCGGGAAGAACACTACCCACCCTGTTGGCTATAAGTTTAGAGTATATTTTGAGGTCCAAGTTAATCAGTGAAATGGGCCGGTAGCTCTTACAGTCTGCCGGGTCCTTTCCGGGTTTATGGATCACCGATATTGAGGCTTGGAGCATTTGTGCTGGGAATGAGGCCCCTGCTAAGATTTCATTGAATAACTTTAACATGTGGGGGGCTAGAATTTTTAAATATTTATTGTAATATAAGTTCGAAAAGCCATCTGGCCCTGGGGCTTTAGCCGGTTTTAGTGCTTTGATGACCCCAGAGAGTTCCTCCATCGTGAAGTCCGACTGGAGTGCCTCCCTTTCGCATCTCTTCAAAATGGGTAAATGTGCCTCTATTAAGAAGGTCCGTAAATCCTCCTTTGTTTTCGGATTATGGGTTACCTTATCTCCATTGTATAATATTTCGTAATACTTTTTGAATTCCCCTGCTATGTTCGCTGGGATGGAGGTAAGGTCCCCATCTTGGTTTCGAATTGCGTGAATGTGATAGTTTGGAAGCTTGTTTTTTTAGCTTATTGGCAAGTAGTGTGTCAGGCTTGTTAGCTTTTTCATAAAATTTCCGCTTGGACCAGGTCAATTCCTTCTCGGCCTGGGCGGAGAGGAGGAGGTTAAGACTAGTTTTAGTGGCTAGTATTTGAGTTAACGTGTGGGCATTCTTATTTTTTTGTGGAGGGAGGAAAGCTCTGCTAGCTGTTCCTCTAGCTTCAAAATTTTTCCCTCCCGTTCTCTTTTCCGTTTAGCGGCCAGATTCATAATGACCCCCCTGAGGGTAGCCTTATGGGCCTCCCACAGTCTGGAGTGCGTAGCCACACTCCCCTCATTCTCCTCGAAGTATTGTGTGAGCTTTTCCCCAATTTCCACCTGTAGGGCTGGGATTTTCAGCAAGATTTCGTTTAGTTTCCAGTTCGCTCTAGGTCTGTCTAGTGGGATTAGTGTGCACCGCAGCTCTATAGATGCATGGTCTGACCATGAAATATCATGGATCTCGGTGCGAGAGACCCCAGGGACCATTCTGTTGGATTCAAGGAAGTAATCTATCCTGCTATATGTGTCATGTGGGTGTGAGTAGAAGGTGTATTCTCTCAGTCTCTGGTATTGTTCCCTCCAGATGTCGAGTAGTTGGCAGTCACGTAACCCTTTTTTAATTGTTAGTATGTCAGATCTGTGTGTAATATTAGTGGATGAACATCTGTCAAGGTCCTCCCGTAGTGCCCTGTTCAAGTCTCCAGCGACAATGATATTACCTCTGGCCACTTTGTTGAGTTTCCCAAAGAAGGTAGAGAAAAAAACGGGGGCCGTCTCATTAGGGGCATATATTGTTGCTAGAGTAATTGGGAACCCTTGGATTGCACCTCTTACTATGAGGAATCTGCCCTCTTTATCTTTGAAAGTCCTATCGGGTACGAACGGTATTCTTTTATGAATTAGTATGGCCACCCCTTTTTTTTTGACTTTCGCGGAAGACAAAAAGTGTGTCGGGTAGTCCTTATCCAGGAATTTGGGGTAGTTGTCTTGAGAGAAGTGTGTTTCTTGCAGAAACAGAATTTCTGCCCCTTTACGCTTATAATCTCGGAAGGCGATTCTGCGTTTAACCGGGCTGTTAAACCCCTTAATGTTATGTGATACTAGCCTGAGTTCCTTACTCATTTAAAAGTATGAGATGACTTTGCTGCCGATATCTGTTCTTGATTGATGCACCTGGACCACAATCCCGACCTCCTCTTCTTCTCGAACTGCAATACCTCACTTCACCACCTACAGCAATACACAAGGGGGAGCACACAAGAGGGTACACCTGGGGGGACACAACAAACACTAGACAAGACAAAAGACAGTAGAATTCTCGTCGTCTCGGCGACGTCGCCTCCTTGACGAGATCACCGCCTTTGGGAAGCTGGACTCCTCTCCAACCGTCCGGAGGAAACGTGGGATGAAGTTCACTCACCCACCGCGTCCAGTCCCAAAGGACTTCACTAGGGCCCAGGAGATCCACCCTCCTCCCCCCTAGTGCGTGGCCCATGCGGATTTTTGAAGCAGGTCACTCCCCCCCACTCCTGCCTCGCTCTTCCTGAGCTTGAATGAATAAAACCTAACATATACTATGCATAACCAGAGTCTGTCCCGGCTTTGTTCACCCCTGTAGTGTATCAGGCTAATCCCTCGGTGTCATGGCCTCAGCAACCTGTGTTTCTTTGCTTCTCCTCCAGTTCTTGTCCCCCTACTTGAGGTCTGGTCCCCGGCCACGGTGAAGCTGTCACCAAATAAAGAAACTCACCCCCGAGTGAAAGAGCGGTGATCCCCGACACCCCAACTACAGATGTCCAGTGATCAAGCAACCTGCGCTGAAACTGAATCCCTGGTGAGAAAATTTGCGGCCTACCTTTCTGATGATGGCGGCCCCCGACACAAGATGGCGAAGCAGCTCTAGAAGGCGGGAATCCACAGTGAACCGCAGGAGCAGGAAGAGAGCGGTGAGCGGGAAACAGGAGCGGGCGCACGCACCTCCGCACTGGTGAGAGACGTCTTCCAAAATGGCCGCCCCCCGGATACGCATCACAGCTGTGCCCCGGAAGGAGCGGCGCCATCTTGGAGGTGGCGCGGAACCAGCTCCCACCGGCGCGACCAGATGACGTCACCAGCAAGACCAAGGACAGCCGTAAGCCCATCAAGGCGTCCAGAATGCGCCGGATGACCCGCGCAGGCCTGGATTAGTCACCTCACCGGCCCGACGCGGGCTTTTTGAATTTTGCGTCTGGGAAGAATAGAAAGACATACGGGAAGGGAATTAGTATAGCGCCGTAGCGGCAGAACCATTAAGCGAGTAAGGGCAGGGTGAGTGATAGAGAGGGAGTTAGTAAGAGGATAAAAGCAAGTAGATGAGAGGAAATAAGCCGAAGTGGAGACATTTAAGGAGACAATACTATAAGAAGGAGTAAGGAAGTAGACTTGAATTTAAAGTGGGGTAGGGATGCAGCAAGTAGTAAGGAAGTGGTAGAGGGGAGAGCAAGGAGGAGAGGAAGTAGGGAGCT
Organism: Ascaphus truei; assembly: GCF_040206685.1. Classification (NCBI taxonomy): domain Eukaryota; kingdom Metazoa; phylum Chordata; class Amphibia; order Anura; family Ascaphidae; genus Ascaphus; species Ascaphus truei. The sequence goes on along the minus strand of NW_027454155.1, from coordinate 12,943 downwards.
AGAAAGAAAGAAGAATAAATGTGGAGAAGTGAGGAAATCAGAAAGCTATAGAAATGTGCAAGTTAGATAGTGGGAGTGGTGACTGGAAGTGGAGTGAAGGGGGACGTGAAGTAGGACTTGGTAGGTTAGGTATCAAAGGAGGTAGAGAAGTGTTAGTAGGTTGGTGAAGACAGGTTGAGTGGGAAAGGAGAAGGGAAGTAAGGAGCAGGGCGACACAAGGTTAAGATAGACAGATGAGATCGCTGGGGAAGGTTGAAATCAAAAAAATGTTTTAAAGCACTTTACTACATTTGTGAAGTAAGGCTTTAACCGAACATGAAAATCAGTATTCTGAAGGAGCAAGTCACTCGCTTTTTATAAAAAAAAATTTTTTTAAAACAGGATTGAAGCAGAGGGTCTCCCCAAGCTGAACCGCATTCATTTCAACTCTGGGACCCCCCATTTCCCATAATACTTCCCTCCAAAGGGGGTGCCAGGCTATACGATAAAGGGGGTAACCAGGCTATACAATAAAGGTTACCACTGGAACGGTGGGCCCCTGGCAGCTACCTGGCACCATAAGCCAGGGGCCCGGCATTATAACATGTGAACGTTAAAGTGTCCCCTGCCTGTCCACTTTTCATAGAAAAATGGAAAAAATGTGTGGTGCTCTCAAAAAAACCCTCAAAATATGTAGTACAAAAATTGTAACGTTCAATAAATGTATATAATGATTCCTGAAATGAAAACCCCCTGGATAATGGATAAGGGATAGCCAATCCATAGGACACAGAACAATCATGTATTAATCACTGCTCCATTGTAATCTGACTAGTGGGCTAGGGCCCCCACGAGCACTGTAGTAAGGGGCCACACAATAAAGTGTCCCAGCATATAATGTCAGAATGGAGAATGTGCTTGTGATAAAATAACTCACAGTTAGAGTTGGTAATGTCCTTTTGGCTGTCCAGGTTTCTTCTTTCACAGTAGGGGGTGTGCTTCCGTTTTTTCTGGATGACTTGACACGAAGCAAAAGGAAAAAGCAGGCACTAATACTCCGGAAAGTAAAAAAAGGTTGAATGAAATCCAGGAGAGCGTGTGCCCATAAAAAAAGACTATTTTAATGGAAACCACAAAAAAAATACAGCTACATTACGGGGTACACAGACCCCCACCAACGCAATTCGAGCCGCGTTGGTGGGGGTTTGTGTACCCCGTAATGTAGCTGTATATTTTTTGTGGTTTCCATTAAAATAGTCTTTATGGGCACACGCTCTCCTGGATTTCATTCAACCTTTTTTTACTTTCCGGAGTATTAGTGCCTGCTTTTTCCTTTTGCTTCGTTTCCACTTTTCATGTTCCCTGAGCCTAAGACTCATGAAACGTTCTATATGTAAGTTTTAGGTGAGATATTTGGGTAGAAATGCAATCATGTTGTTTGCAGGAGTTTGGGGGGGCAAAGATATCAGTAGTCTCCTAATTCTCCCTGGCGTGCAGGCATGATTTGCCAGTACGTGGGTTGAATTACACCAGGGCTGCCCAGTGACTCCTGATTTTCAAGCCCAGATATCCCAGTCCTATTTCCCTTACAGCTATGAGTCTGCCCAAGTTATCCTATGTATTAAAGTATGTTTTATTTCATTTGTGTGTAGCGGTCATGTAAAATGGCTACAGTCATCTCTCCTGCTGACAGTAAGGCCTGGTAAGTTGTGGGCATGCCAGCAGTAATTATGGAGGTTTGCCCTCACACCCTGGTGGGGTGCCCTGTGTATGGATGGGAGTGGTCACATGCTCTGATTCCATGGTTAGTGATGTCAGAGGTGTGTCAGCTTCCAGAGTGTACATAAGGCACAGCACTGTGTCTAATAGTTAGTTCTATCTGAGTCCTGAGTTCTGTAGGAGTTCTGAATAGTCTGCGAGAGTTATGTTATAGTAGCTGAACAGGAAGACTGTGTCCAGGGACCTGGCACAGGGTAAAGACATCCCGGCTGGGATAGGGAATCCCTATTAAAGGAGAATTACACCTTTCAAAGGGAAGCACTGAGGGACAATGAGTGGCTAGAGAAACTACTGCGAGGGGCAGTTAGCCCACCTCAACCAATAAAGATGCTCTTAATCACAAACCCTCTCGTGTACATGTGTGGAGTGAATGTACAGAGAGGAGCACCACAGAGGAGTTCCTCGTCAGGACCATCCCCAAGTGACCGAAGGGACCCTGATGAGGTGGAGGCGCTGCACTGGAACTAGGTAGGACTCCGCACACTACCTCAGCTGCCTGTCTGGACGGGTCCTCCCCACACACCATCATGCGGGAGACTCAGGAGTCCTGTTGCCAACAGGTGCACCACCAGACACTATCACACTGTAATGGGGACCGGTTAGACCACAGGGGCCAATGTGAGATTGGGTGAGTCAGGCCGGGCCAGAAATACCGTTACATGTGCTTTTACTATAAATGTCTATTCAGCCAGCTCAGGCATCCATATAGGTGCCGGGAAGTCTGCATAGACATCGGAGAGGAGAAGGGATGTTGAGAGGTGTCGGGGTGTGAAGTGGCCAGGGCAGGGCTTAGTACTGGGTCCGGAGAACAGAGACCCCCTGCGGGGAGGACACTCTGATCTGCCAGACTCAGTGGAGTCTGCCCAGTAGGTGACAAGGGGTTGACTAGGGGAAGCAGCAAAATGTCGGCGCGTTTTCCCATTGGTCAATCCGTATGTCCCGCCCACGGGTCATCCCAAGCCGGCTTAGCCCGTCCCCTCCTCTGGCGTCAGTCAAAGGACGAGCCCCTATTCTTATCGGTTGGCGGCAGGGTTTCCCATGCTCCAATTGGTCGCTCCTTCCTCCATGCTGAACATAGAACAGTGGAGGGTATGTAAGGAGAAAACCCCAGTCAGAGAACCAGACGATCTAGTGACTTGTGTCGATGAAGCTAGGGCGGACTTTTCAAAGTTGCTGTCACGAATACCAGAGCAACCGGCTTGGTTTTGAAGCTAGGAAAAGTCTGCCCTGCAGAGACTAAGTCAGACGTGAAGTTCAAGTTCTCATTTGGAACGTAGCGGTCGCGGCTAGGAACTGAAGCCAAAAAGAGGACCAGAAAGCCCGGGTGTATATCCCGGTCAGGTTAAGCGTACCGAAGCATTCGCCCTGCACCTAGTAGAGCCTAGATTTCACCCCCAGCAAGTGTGCTTTTAGCTGTATTTTGTGTATTCATTGTGTTGTACGCTGGTTTACCCGAATAAACTGCATTTTGTTCTTACCACCTTGTTTGCCTAGCGAATGATCCCGGTAAAAATAAGTGTAAAATCTCCTGGTCTCCCGTGAGAGACATTAGGGAAGGCCTAGTGATGTCACGGCCACGCCTCCCCGTCACGAGCGATCTAAAGTCCACAGATCGCTCAGGCGACAGGCGCGCACAACGCCATGTGCTCTGTCGCACACGCACTATATCACACAGCAGAAGCCAATGCAAATTATCGACTATGGGGACATACTGTAGTATATGGCACAGCACCCCAAACCCACCTTAGCAACCTTGATACCCTCTACAATTCAATATGTCGCTTTGTCCTCCAATGCAACGACAACACACATCACTGCGAAATGCTCAAAGAACTAGATTGGTCATCACTAGAGTCTAGGCGCAAAGTTCATCTTTCCTGTCTTGCCTTGAAATACTTTCTCGGCAAACTACCCACCTATCTGAACAAGCTCCTCACCCCTACCACGTGTAGCACTTATCATCTGAGATCAGACTCCAACAGACTGCTCATGGTCCTAAGGTTCAACAAAGTATCCGTCCGCTCCTCCTCATAGGCCTTCATTATACCACCGGCGGCGGGACACGCACGCTACCTCAATGCGATGCGCTGCCCGAAACTTGCACTGCAGGCAGGAGGCATCGGGAGGCGAGGCCATGATGTCACGTGAGTGGTTCAGTCTCATTGGCTGAACCGCTCACATGACGCGGCCATCGCTCCAGAAAATAAAATTCTTGGATCTGTTCGAAAATTTGCGCACTTGGCCGCCTCGTTGGTCACCCATTCTTAGTGTGCGCTCATAGGAAAACTTTTATTTGTTTTGGTGGCGCACAACGTTCTGCGCTCCGCCGCTTCGGGTATAATCACGGCCTTACCGTGCACCCCAAAACTGGAACAACCTACCAGAGACTCTTGCAGATGCCACCAGTCTAAGTGCTTTCAAAACTAAAGCTGTCTCACATTTTAATCTGGTCTGTAACGGTTACATGCGCCTATAATATATATATTATCTCTAACTGTGCATGCAATGTCTTGTATATAATGTATACCATGTTCACTTAATGTAACTATGGATTTGTAACCATGTATCTGGCATCATAACTCTGTGGCCAGGACATACATTGAGAGTTACCTCATTTTCAAGTATTGCTTCCTTCCTGGTAAAACATTTGATAAATAAATAAAATATCCGAGGCCTAAGGAGCGAACACATGATTAGGAAATGCAGGAGGGGGGCGCAGGACCCTCCAGGACTGAATGGGTGAAAATCCCTCAGCTGCCCCAGGGACATCAACTTTAGGATTTCCTGTACAAGTGTACAGGCATACCCCGGTTTAAGGACACTCACTTTAAGTACACTCGCGAGTAAGGACATATCACCCAATAGGCAAACGCCAGCTCGCGCATGCGCCTGTCAGCACGTCCTGAACAGCAATACCGGCTCCCTACCTGTACCAAAGCTGTGCGCAAGCGGGGAGACTATAGAGACTGCTACACATGCGTTATTTACATCAGTTATGCGCGTATATGATGATTGCAGTACAGTACATGCATCGATAAGTGGGGAAAAGGGAGTGCTTCACTGTAAGTACATTTTCACTTTACATACATGCTCCGGTCCCATTGTGTACGTGAATGCGGGGTATGCCTGTACCACCTGATAAGATTACACAAATAATGCAATAAATTGCACCCATTTAAGAAATATAGCGCTGTGCCATTTGTTCAAATAGAGCTGCGTTAACGTTCTGCCACCGTTAACCTGCGTTAATAGATGCGACCAAATCTGTACATCATTTTCTTTTACACTACATTAAGGTGAGACTATAATTACACGTTTATAATGTGAGGTCTATGAGCTGAAAGCGCAGCTTAGTGCAGGGGTGAGCAAACTTTTTATGCCGAGCCCCCCTTTTCATCCATAAAATTTCTCGGGCCCCCCCTGGCTGACGTAATCAAAATCACATGAAAAAAAAAAAACCTTTATTAAACGGTATACAATATAAATCCAAATATGTCTATAAATACTTACATATTTCAACAGCTCGCGCTTGCAAAATTAGGCTGCGTCCACGCTGCCGCTGAGAGCTGTGACATCACCAACTCTCCAAGCCTGAGCGCAGGGTGTCCTGCATCATTTTGCAAGCGTGGATCGGGGCTATTTGTGTGTGTGTGTGTGTGGCTGTGTGTGGCTGTATGTGTGTGTGTGTGTGTGTGTGTGTGTGTGTGTGTCTGTGGCTGTGTGTGTGCATTGACTTCTGCTGAGCGCACTTCAAAGTCAATTTTGTTTGTCTCCCCAAGCGCTGAGCTTGGGAGAGCGTACGTGCACAAAGGCAATACTTTTGGGGGGCATTCATCCACCTCTTTGCTACCTCCCTTCCATCTCCCCCCCCTTTTTGTTTCTACCTTATTTATTTTTTCCGTTTTCAATGTTTTCACTTTTTTTTATTATTTCTGTACATTCATAGTATGATTGATACAGTGGCAGCCGACCCTTTCCCTCGCAGAGGATCGCAGCGAAGCAGGTTGCCAGCGGAGGAGAGCAGGAACACAGCGCTATTGCAGGGCAGACACCGGGAGGGGCGTTTGACTTCACCGTGCTCGGGCGTGCTCCTCCCCGTACCTCCGAAGCCCCTGCGCGTGCGCACACACCATCACGAGGCCGCCACCTGCACTATCTTGTTCAGCCACCCGCACACATCTTCGGCTGCCCGCCCGTGCACATCTTATTGGCCGCCCCTCGCGTACAGCTTTTTCGTCCTCCCGCGCAAAGCGTCTGCCGGCCCGCGCACCCAGATTTCGCCGCACGTCGCCTGCGCCCCCCTAAATCTTGCACCTTATTGCCCCCCCCCAGTTTGCGCACCACTGCATTACAACACACACTCTCTCTCTCTCAATCAATCACCACATACACACACACACCACATACACACACACACAATCCCCCCCCCCACACACACACACACACTCACTCCCCCCCACACACACACACACACAATCCCCACACACACACACTCAATCCCCCCACACACACACTCAATCCCCCCACACACACACTCAATCCCCCACCCACACACACACACAATCCCCCCCCCATACACACACACAAAATCCCCCCCACACACAAACACCCCCCCCCCACACACAAACACACTCAATCCCCCCCCCCATACACAATCCCCCCCCACACACACTCAATCCCCCCCGCACACACTTAACCCCCCCCCACACACACACACTCAATCCCCCCCATACACTCAATCCCCCCCCCACACACTCTCAATCCCCCCCCCACACTCAATCCCCCCACGCACACACTCAATCCCCCCCCACACACACACACAATCCCCCCCCCACACACACACACAATCCCCCCCACACACATACACACTCAATCCCCCCCACACACACACACTCAATCCCCGCCCCCACACTCAATCCCCCCCACACACACTCAATCCCCCCACACACACACACACTCAATCCCCGCCCCCACACTCAATCCCCCCCACACACACTCAATTCCCCCCCACACACACACTCAATCCCCCCCCCCCACACACACACACACACTCAATCCCCCCCACACACACAATCCCCCCCCCACACACACTCACTCAATCCCCCCCCCACACACACTCAACCCCCCCCCACACACACACTCAACCCCCCCCCCCCCACTCAATCCCCCCCCACACACACTCAATCCCCCCCCACACACACACTCACTCCCCCCCCCCCCATACCTTGTGACCTTGAGCAAGTCACGTTATCTCCCTGTGCTGCAGGCACCAAATAATAGATGTATGTGTAGGGATGTGGTAGGAGCCTCATATGTGTGTTCAGTTGGTGTTTTGACTGTTCAGGAGAGTCATGTGGAGGTCTGCGCTGATGCAATAGCTGTGAGTCTGTGCAGCTCAAGGCAGAGAAGCTCCGCTGAGGAACTACAACTCCCATGAGCTCCTGGGCAGTCACCTGACTTGAGGAGCCAATCGGAAGGCTAGAATTACGGGAGGAGGAAAGGGAAGCGTGGGGGAGAGGCTAGTCAGAGGGGATCTGGAAGGTAACGGAGGAGGGTGTATGCGTGCAGGGGGTCCGTGACCCGCCTGCATAGGCTAGCTTTACCCCGCAGGCCCTTAGGAGAAACCCCTGAGTCACAGTGTGCTGCTGTGCTGCAGGGACGGCCATAGTGCTAGCGATCAGTCACCTTACTGTGTACACAGTTAGGGACAAGCGTGCGGAGCAGGTTTGCTGGTGAGCTGCTTGGGACCAGACAGCTGCACTGCGGACATCCCAGATAAGCAAGGATTCGGCTGATCCTTTTCCAAGTATTACCGGTCACCGCCGTGACCGGAAGGTAGTAGATACGTCAAGTGCACCAACACCGGTCAACAGGCGCTGATCCCGCCTTAGGCATAACTATAGGGAGACACTAGCGAGTACACACCGCTATCGTACTATTACACGGACACGGTGTGTGGGGCACGCGGTGACGGGATAGAGACACTCATAAGAGCGTGGCTGAGCCACTATTGTACAGGACAATATTCCCTAGGGGTGTGGCCGAGCCACTGATGTTAGAAGGACATTATCCGTTAGCGGTGTTAGGGTATGATAGAGTATAAGTATAGTGTTATAAGATAAGTGTTTGCATATTGGGTTATTGCCACGGTTCATATAGAGTATAAGTTTATTATTGCACATAGTAAAGTTGGTTGCACGCATTGTATCGGTGTGTTTCTTGCCCAGGGGAATCTTACATGACGGTGATCCTGGGTAAGTGGAGGCGCTGCGCTAATAAGTGTTACCCCAGGCTCCCAGCTAGCGGAGGCTCAGATCTCCTGGAGCCGCAGGTGCGCGCAGTTACCCGAAGTCGCTTAGAGTGTCAGAAAAAGGGCTAAAAATGTCTTTTTTTATATAGCGCCATTAAATGTACATAGCGCTTCCCAGCAGTAATACATGTGACAATCATATAAATTACAAATAACAGGTCATGGGAATAAGTGCTTCAGACATAGATTGTAAGCTCTATGGGGTAGCGGCTCGCGCCTGCAAACATTCTATGTACAGCACTGCATACACTGGCGGTGGAAACATTACTACTGTTTTATATCAGACCTGACTGCTGATATAAACAGGACTTTAAAATCAGTTGCGATTCATAGAAAACCAGTGGGATCTGCCTGGCTTCTATCTAGGTGACGCTAGAGGGTGAGAGGGTGAGAGGCTGGTGTTGCTGTTTAGGGGGCGGGAGAAGAAATCATGGCGCCCTCCTCCCGTGTGAGGCAGGACAGTGATAGCCACGCGCGGACCCCCCGGTTACCTGGCTGCAGGCAGGGCTTGCGGACCCCCCGGTTACCTGGCTGCAGGCAGGGCTTGCGGACCCCCCGGTTACCTGGCTGCTGGCAGGGCTTGCGGACCCCCCCGGTTACCTGGCTGCAGGCAGGGCTTGCGGACCCCCCAAATACGTGGCTGAAGGCAAGGCTTGCGGACCCCCGGTTACCTGGCTGCTGGCAGGGCTTGCGGACCCCCCGGTTACCTGGCTGCAGGCAGGTCTTGCGGACCCCCCGATTACGTGGCTGCAGGCAGGGCTTGCTGACCCCCCGGTTACCTGGCTGCAGGCAGGGCTTGCGGACCCCCCAGTTACGTGGCTGCAGGCAGGGCTTGCAGACCCCCCGGTTACCTGGCTGCAGGCAGGGCTTGCGGACCCCCCGGTTACCTGGCTGCAGGCAGGGCTTGCGGACCCCCGGTTACCTGGCTGCAGGCAGGGCTTGCGGACCCCCCCCGGTTACCTGGCTGCAGGCAGGGCTTGCTGACCCCCCCGGTTACCTGGCTGCAGGCAGGGCTTGCGGACCCCCCCGGTTACCTGGCTGCAGGCAGGGCTTGCGGACCCCCGGTTACCTGGCTGCAGGCAGGGCTTGCGGACCCCCCCCGGTTACCTGGCTGCAGGCAGGGCTTGCTGACCCCCCCGGTTACCTGGCTGCAGGCAGGGCTTGCTGACCCCCCGGTTACCTGGCTGCAGGCAGGGCTTGCGGACCCCCCGGTTACCGGGCTGCAGGCAGGGCTTGCGGACCCCTCGGTTACCGGGCTGCAGGCAGGGCTTGCGGACCCCCTGGTTACCTGGCTGCAGGCAGGGCTTGCGGACCCCCCCGGTTACCTGGCTGCAGGCAGGGCGTGCGGACCCCCCGGTTACCTGGCTGCAGGCAGGGCTTGCCCTTGGGCACCCGGTCGGCCCCGCACACGGTGAAGGTGTGAGTGTCGTCGCTCAGCCGCACGGTGACGCCGCGCTCGGGCCGTACGTGCAGCACCCGGCCCTGCATCCACACCAGGCCCACCTCCAGCCCGCCGGCTCCTTTCTCCAGCCAGAAGGAACCGGGCCGCCGCCGCACGCATTCCCTCAGCCGCCCCGCTAACATCTTCACCGGCGGGGAGGTAACCTGGAAGCCGGGCCGCGCTGCAGGCCGATCTCCGGCGGCCGCCATGGTCGCCATGGAGACAGCAAAACTGGCGCGCCTTTTCTGACATTGACAGGGGACCAATCGCGGCTCCTGTACGAGAGCAGCAACCAATCATAGGAGAGGGGGGCTGGGCTGGTGACCCTGCATTAACCCCTTCCAGGCTGTTAGTGTGACAACCCTCTATAAAGACGTGTCTCTGTGTAATAAACCAATGTCAGAACAATACATGGCGCGCCTGTGTTTGTGTTTATTAAGCAGCAGTGTCACATATTCCAACATCTTTTTATAAATGTCAGGGGTCAAGTCTGCACTATGTCTGACCCCCATACAGGGGAAAGTGGTTCTTGGGTGAGCCATACTCCAGCTAACAGTAAACAATAATAATAATGACAACAACAAATATAATAAAGTTAATCTTATACTATACTAGCTGAGAGACCCGGCGTTGCCCGTGATGTAATGTTCCCGTTCCTCTCTCTCTCCTCCCCCTCTCTCTGTTTGTCCCCCATTCACATCAATCCAGTCCCCCCCCCCTCCTTTACAGCTTCATGTAGCGTGTGTGCGTCAGTCACTGTGTGTTTGCGCGCGCGTCAGTGAGTCTGAGGCAGAAACACAAACACACACAGACTGACTGACGCACACACAGTCAGTGTGTGCGTGTGCGTGTGCGTGTGCGTGTGCGTGTGCCTCAGTCAGTGTGTGCGTCAGTCAGGGTTTGTGTGCGCGTCAGTCAGTGTGTGTGTGCTCGT